>NC_079510.1:34923023-35055933 GCF_030052815.1 Hevea brasiliensis | reverse complement strand
CATGACCAAAAGTCAACTTTGAGGGACCAAAATGAGTTTATAACCAATTGATATGGGACCAATTGGGATGAAAAATAGTACCAAATGACACAATTTTCATTTAGGAAGCTGTCTGCAAGACTAAAACCTAGTGAACAAAGTGGACCGAAGTCGAAAATCATAGTCGCTTGATAAGCCGACCAAATGACATGTGACGTTGTTCATTTGGTCATACTTTCAAGCTAGGCAGATCAAAAATGACTCCTGAAATTTTACCAGTGGTTAGAATGAGATATATGAGACTCTAAAACTTCATGCGAAGAATCGCCAACCCAAATTATGCCATTAACTTGAGTCAAATTATTCAGCAAATTTGGTGACCACGAATCATGAAGCGCATAGATTTGCCATTGTGAACAAGCAAGTTTCAATGTGCTATAACTTTCTCTCCTAGAAAACTCTGATTTAGGTGATTCTTGAACCGATGTGAAACCTAAGGCATAGTAGAACAGACTTATTATATGAAAGAAAAGTTAGACCAAAATTATGGACCTAACTTGATCAAATTACTAAATGAAGTTGGATCAACAAATCACAGAACTAAATTCGCGCAAAGATGAACAATAAACGTAATTTGCTTATAATCTGGAGCTTTCACAAAAACTCCAATTGGGGTAAGATTCAAAAAGGAGAATAAACTTGAGACAATAGAAACATTTTATATGAAGAAAGTTTTGCAAATTCCAACAGTAACCTAGACTAATGAAAATGAAGATGAATTAGGACACTAAACTAAAAAATTTTGGCAATTTTATTTAAAAGACCTGTCAAAAATGGCTAAAACCAAACAAGTTTGGTGACCAAATGTGGTATGTTAAGGAAGTTGGAATTCCCATACCTATTAAGCTCAGAAAGTCAACAAACTGACTTGAATAGTGTAGTGAATAGTAACCCAAGCACGTAATTTCAAAACGCCTAGTTTAGCACATTAGAGCTAGGTAAAAATGAGACTAAATTTATTTTGGATTTATGTTAAGAGTTCTAGTACTGAATACATTGTAAAATTCTTTGTGTTTCATGCTGGTAAAAGAATATCGAAGGAATTCCGAGGAACCAAGTCGAGGCTAAGGGGGCTTTACTCGCTTGAGGTTTGTGCAACAACATCACTATGCTTTAAAATGAAGTGATTAAAGTGAATGAAATATATATTTTACATTTTCTTTGAATTGTTGAAAATTTATTTGTGACATTAGTTATGATGTTTTGACTTAAATTGTTGAAAGTTATTGTGTATATTTAAAATGACAATGTTTAGCAAATTGTTAAGATAAGTTTTGAAACTACACAAAGTGTCATGACCATTATATTTGAACACCTCATCAGCATGACTAGTGGGGGTAATTAGTTTCAATTTTGATTCCTTCTCGAGAAGTGTTGAGGTGTGCCAAGAGAAGAGGATGTGAATGGATATCCATATATATTTGAGCTAGCTAGCATTTACAGATGTGATTTCTCTTTAGCCTCTCGGCTATTGAGATTTTATTTGTTTCAATGGCATGATTTAACCGTGGTGTTATGCGAAATGTGTTTTGATACTTTGAAATGAACTTGATTTGCATTTAAAACTGATAATGCAATGATTTGTACTTAATTCTCATGGTCAGCCAAATTTTTGAATAAATGTGATTTAAGTTTTGCATAAAGATTATTTTAATATGTTGTGCACCAACAGTCCTAAAAGATTTCAACGATAGCTTTATCATACACGCAGATACGTGAACTAAGAGCAGCAGATCGAGTCGCTAAGGATTGAGGATCTTCCTCTTTTGAAGCTATCGGGTATAATTTATACCCTAATTGTAAACATTTCTTTTGATGTATGTGTTGCATATAAATGTATGGACATGTAAATGAGTCTTGAGCAGCTTGTATAAAAATTTATATAAAGTTTGTAATAAAGTTTAGTTTGTGTTTCTTTTGATATAAATTTGTAAGGATGTGTATAAATTATTTTATCTTTAATGAAATATGAGTGGAACTATTTTATTTAATTTGAATGAAATGTATTGCTAGTGTTTAGAGGATTATTGAATTTTGAACTTGAGAAATTCATTGAAATGGATTGAGTTTTATTGTGAAATTGAAGTAGTTGTTGAGAAAAATTTTTAGAAGTGATTTTACAGTATTTGAAGAACTGGTTTTTCAAAATACAGTATTAATCACAAAATTTTTATAAAATTTATGGAAAAATAAAATAGACCAAAAATATTAACTAGATTTACTTTTTATCATATGTTTTAAATAACTATTAGAAAATGCTCACCATTTGTCAAAAGTAAGAGTAATTGTTTAAAATCCCTTGTGGTACTTAATGAGTTATCTGTAGGTGAAGTTCGGTAGTTCATTAGGTATTCTACTGATCATGTTATGCCTTATAGGGGTAAGGTGTGACAGCTTACTCTTCCAATTCTAGAATAAAGAAATTACTTCACTCATGGTGAGTTTGACAAACATAATAGAAAAAAAAAAATAAAGAACATGAAATATCCGCTTAAAGAAATAGAACAAAAGAACCAAGAGAATCTCACTTTGATCTTGTGGAACTTCAGCTGAGGGTTCCTCCTTGATGCCGATGCACTATTCTTCTAGACGGCTATGTGAAAATAGTGAAGGTGATATTGTCCGGCCTCTTTTCTACTTTCTGCTGCTCCTATTTATATACAATGTCTGGGGTTAGGTTTTTAGAGTCCTAAAAGATTAGAAGTCTCCTTTTTCTCACAAAACCGAACTAAAGCCAAATTAGGAAACCGGTGTCACGTGATACACGGCTCATGTGTCACTAGACGCCCAAGGCCGTGTAACTTACTCGAGCTTGAATTATTGCATCTTGTATTGGGACATGACTTTTCACGAACCTCGCTAGTTACATCTGCCTCGATTACACTACCACTGTAGTTTTGTATCAAGCAAATCTTCAATCCTAGCTGTGCAAAGACTCACACGAGTCTTCATATTTTACACGGGCATGGTACACGACCCTCAGACTTTGTTTCTTCCTTGGCTCTTTAGCTTTCCCAGCGTAAAGCCATATGGGTCTGAGGCTTTGATTACATGATCCGTATGGTGTATCAACAACACTTCTCAATCTTGGCCTTCCAAGTTCTCTACTTTGCTCCTATGCCTTGGAACCTCTTCTAACACCGAAACATACGTAAAACATGGAATTCAGATCTTGGTAATGGAATTTGCAAAAGTCAATGAAATTAATAATTATGTATGAGATTACTTATCTAAATGCTATGAAATATTATACAAATGTACTTAAAAATATCTATATAATACAAGTGTATTAATAGTTTGATAGTAAGGTTATAAATTGAACACAACAAATCTATAGGTACCTAGGGCTAAAAGTTAGGGCTCATAGGCTTCATTGGGAAGGAGAAAGGGTCACCCATGTGAGAGCTTGTCCATTAAGCACAATGGCTAAAGCTATGGCATTTTATATACCCAGAGGTATGGGATGGGATGCTAGCATTCACCAATTTGCTATAGCTTGAGTAGAACTATGCCTTCTTACTTAGTACTAGTGGGGTTAAAAGGGTAAGTGTGATCCATGTTATGGTGTAGTGCAATGCAAAGAAGTTTAACAAAGGAATAATATGAGACTAGTAGAAACATGTTGGAGTAACTATCCATTATCCCAAGTGAGTCACCAAACTATGGGGTGAGGGTTCACATGTAGATGAGGCAAAAGATCATCTTTAGGATCACATAAACTGCACTAGGTAATGCCCAGAAAATGGTGTAGTCACATTAGTCTCACTTAAGTACCACCTCCTTAGACAACATTTTCTAGACATGCAATTCATACAATCTTAATAGAATCGAGTCCACCTGCAAGTACCGCTTTCCATAACACTATCATTAATACTAAGGATTTATGCCACAAATGCATAAATACACAAGAGTCACTTTTCGTAATAATCGGACATATTCATTGTTTCTTCGAGCGATATCTGATTGAAGCATCAATATCCAAAAGGACAACCGAAGGAACTTGATTGATGCACTCAATTTTCCGATAGGGTCGTAGATAGCAACTTACTCCTTGTAGAGGTTTCACAATCATCATCACCACAGCCCAATGTCTAGGTTTGGGAGAATGGGCACGTAAGGGGAAGGTATTAGGCACCCTTTACGCCGCTCTAATCTCAAATTTGAGTACTAGTCTTCTACTAATGTTTCTAAGAGTCTTATTTATTATTCCTTTATCAAATTTCTTACCTAACAATGTAATTTCTAAACCTACAGACGTAAGTAATTCAAATAGGGGTGTTGTTCATAAACAATTTTTATGCATAAGTGCTCCCTATCTATGGGGTTACTAAATTAAATTAAGTGAAATTTACCAAATGAGTAAAATTAATTTATTATTGGCAATTTAATTTACAAACAAGTTCAGTTTACAACAACCATAAGTTTTTATGTATCTAATTAATTTATTTACTTACCAAGTTATACTAAGGATAATTAAACTAAATAAATTGTGTATATATGTAATTTATTCTAATAAATACATAAAGGTCGCAAACAATTACAGCCTAAAAAAATTATTTCTAATATGCTAACTTATTTTACAATTTACCAAGTATTTAATTGAATTTAATTTATATGCCAAAGTTGGTTTTTTTACACCAATAAGATTTAATTTGAATTTACATAATATTTATTTAATTAAATTTCAATGCACAAATGGGTTAAAGACACAAATAAATTTGATTTTATTATTTATCAAGTAAATCCTATCACTATATATTATATATAAAATTATTGTCTTAAGAAAGTTTAAGGAGAACTTATCTTTTAATTTTTGCAGCTGCCATTGAGGCAAACTACTCTTAAAGAATGGCCTTATATTCTAGTATGGCAAGTAAATCCTCTCTTACTCCCATTAAACTCACACAATTATTGTATTTTTCGGCACTTACCTCGGGCTACTTACCAATTTATTTTTTAAAATAAAATAAACATTAAAATTAAAAATTTAATCATTTATAATATAGGCTTTTAATGGGCCAAAACTATATAATGGCCATGGGTCTATCTAACCTAATTTTAACACTTTATAATACCATATCACTTTATATGCATCGTTAAAATTAAATCAATATATAATTTAAAACTTAAACAAAAAGAAAATATAAACAAAATGAAATTGCTAGATTTGGTAGATTCATTATATTTTTATATTTGAATTTTTAAAATATCTAAATAAGTATAAAAATTTCAGAAAATTTACAAGAGCAAGAAAAACATCATATTAAATTATAAAATTAATAACCGTGTCAAAATCATTGCCAAATAATTTACAAAAATAAGAATTTTTAACAATATCAAATTTGTAATCGCTTTTTTAAAATTGTAACATCTCTTAAAGTACAAAGATTTTTCGTTGAAACCAATGAGAAAAGTTAGACAGAATCACGTAAAAGATGAATAATTGAGAGAGATATGAGCCTTGAAATTCAGCTATACTGAAAATCACAATATGCAAATGCCCTAATTTTAAATAGCTATAACTTACTCAATTTAACATTTTTTTCATGATTCTTGAGGTTAAAATTATCAAAATTTTATGAAGATTATAAATATAATTTTTATAAAATTTTTAAAGAAACACAAGTACATGAAAAATTAATTAAAACAAAGTGACAAAAATAAAAACATGTGCAAAGTTATCACTCTCAAATTTATCGCATATACATGATGTTATGAACATATAAGACCATCCAGAGGCACATAAACATGAAATAACAGATGTATGACATATATCTTGAATATTTGTAATTCAAAAATATACTTTAAAGAAATCTTCAAGGTCTCTTGAAGGAAAAAAGGAAGAAAGAAATAAGAAGAAAGAAAGATAGAGATTGCAAAGCTTAGATAGAGATGGGTAAAGCTTACTGAATTAAAGAGATAGGGTGAGAGTTTTTTCTTGTATTGTGTTGTTCTCTCCTCTCCTCCGTAACACCTCCCGATAACCACCAGCACATCCTACTGCTCCTATGATCTAGGTCGGTCCCACAGCTAGAATGTCCAAAAATATTTAAACTAAAGTCAGAACAATAATTAACTCAAATCTTCATAAGAAAAAGTTAGAAAAAATATTAGAAATAAAATACAACCAAGTTAAACGAGCCTATAGCTTCTAATGATGGGTAAACTGCAGGAAAGTTGTGGTTTTCAACGAGGAGCCCTAGATTCGGAAAAATTATAAAATAATTTTTGGGACTCCAGAGAAGGGTTATTGAGGTTCCCATGGCATTAGAATGCCAAGAAAATACCTAGAAAAATTTTTCTATCTATTGCAGATAATTTTGACCCGTTAAGCCAAACGGAGGGCATTTTGGTCATTTCACTTTCTGAGGTGAATTTTGTCCGAGTTGTCCAGTTGATTAAATAATTAATATGACATAAAATATGAATAAACATTACTAGAAATCAAATTGAAATGAGAGTGGAGGAAAGGAAAGAAAATGAGGAAAAAAGCTTAATTATGGCATCATGGTGATGTCATTAAGGAAATTTGACCAATCACAATTAAGCCATCCTTGACCAACAAATAAAAAGACTAAATGAAGACTAAATAACTAAAAATTTCAGCAGCCCTCCTCATTCCCTACCAGCCAACCCTAGGGTACCCCAAACCACCATTGACAACCTAATCAAATCTCAATTCCTCCTTTATTTCACTTAAAACCCATAAGTCCCTTCATCAAAAATTAATCCCACACCTAGACAAAGCTTTTGGCAGCCAAGGAAAAGAAAGAAAGTGAAGTTGGGGCTTTGGACATTCTACCCATTCAAGGTTAGTGCTACACTTACATTCTCCTTCTTTAAATCTTAGTTAGAACATCATTTTGAGCTAAGATATTTTATGAAATTGAAGTAAATTATATGTGTCATGGTACCTTCAATTTTCAGCAGCCCTATGAAAGTATGAGGTTGATTGTTTTAATAAATTTAGAGTGGCTAGAAATAATGGTTAAGGTATTAATATACATGGACATTAAACTAAGTATGCTAATTAAGGTTATGAGTAAGTTGATTTGGATATTAGGTTTGGAAAGGTGAAAATGTGACTTGGTTTATTAAACTGTTAAAGAACAATCTAATGGTCAATAAGTGACCATTTGAGGTATGTTGAACACAATTTGGACTGAAAAATGGTATGGCAAAGTCAAGGTATAAACTGCCCTAGGACAGCAGCATAGGGACTGAAAATTCAGTCCCTTTGCACTGCCATAACTTGGGCTGTGTTAGTCCAATTGAAGTTTGGCCAATTGAAAATGAAACTAGGCTTATAATGGCACATTTTTGCTGAAGAAACCATGCCCAGAAGACCAAAGCAAGAGGACCAAAACTTGGCCCTAATCCAGATACCCTGCAGCTGGTTCTGCAGAATTAACCAAATGAACAGTAATTGTTCATTTGGCCATAACTCACTGTAGATTTGGTCAATTGACCTGAACTTTTTACAGAAACAAGTTAAGATATAGACAAACAACTTTCATGAAGGAACCTACCCCAAATTATGGCCAAAACCTAACCTAAATGGCTATGGCAGTCACTGTTCATGCTACTGTAGATATGGTATTTTCTGCAGAATGCAAATCCGGCAAGCCTGGGTTTTTGAGCCGTATCTGGAGCTACAAAACTCCAAATAGAGTGATTCAAAAAAGGAAATTCAACTAGACAAAATAAGGAACAACTTTTATGTTTTACATTTCTTCAAATTCCCACAGTAACAGTGTCCAATGAAACAGTGAAGTTGACTCACCAAAACTGAAAATTCTGCTTGTGTTGAGTTACACTTTGAAATGGTATTAACACTTAATGCCAACAAGTTTTAAACACCAAATGTGGTATGTTGGGAGTGCCAAAGTCAATGTACACATTTTTATTCTAAAAGTCAACATTTTTGTTGACCAATGATGAATAGTGACACCAAAAATTTGAAATTCATAAATTGAAGAATTTAAAAGTTTCAAATGCCCTAGTATACCTAACAAGATTGGTTTGGATAGTTTGGCATGCCAATAGGGTTCAGTTAGCAGTACTGCACATGGCAATATGCCATTCCATGATTTCATGGCTTTTAGCCATTCTGACTTTATATTGAGACTTGGCCTTGTGCTCGATATTATTTACCCTTGTTAGTCGCCTGCTGCACACCAGAGATGCACATGTGACCGATGGTGTGACGGCCCGAGGTACTAGGTACCCAAAGGCGCCACCCATTATCCATCAGTGCCTAGTGTAGGTTACTTGGGGCAACCAAATGAATAAAAGCGAACAACGTTAATCTAAATAATGGGTATACTAATACCAAACAAAGAAAGCATACACATTCTATACACATTCATTTTCTTGCTATTTTCTTTTATTATATTATTGCACCACTAAGCATTATTGCTTAGCGCTGCTTTTGCCACGCCGTAGGTACCGGAGATCCCGATCGTGAGCCCAGGACCGCAGATCTGGTGAGTTCATCCCGCAGATTCGCACAAAGGTCCGTGTCACCTCACTACCGCAGCATTGGTAGGGCACTAGGTGTCATTTTGTCATTTTGATCTTTGTAACAGATTTTTACTTTCTCATATGTATTTGAACTCATGTAATATAGTTTGATGTTCATGTAAATAATGACAGTTATGTCGATGAATGCAAAAATTTGAGCATGTATTTATCGCTTGTATATGAGAAATGGATGCTTGAGAAATGAAAAGATTATTGAGAATTGAAATTGAGAAATATTGTTGAAATTTTGGATATTGGAGTTTGAGATGATGAAATACAAATATTGAAGTGTTTTTAACAGTTCAAGAACTGCTTTCTCCATTTTTAGTCATACTCCGCAGATTTTCTTTAAAATCTTCGAACTCAAATGAATAATGCTTTGATAAATGGTTAAAATAAATCATATTTCATAAATTAACTTCAAAAGCATGATATAAAATGAATTGAGAAATATTAGAGTGTGCCAAGATAATCGTGTGGCATTACTTACTGCATACTGCATACCTGTAAGGGGTGTCACATCCTCCCTTTCTCTTTAACTTTGTTTCTTCTTTTCTATGAGGTATTTATAGAATTTAGGTCAAAAAATTATATAGGAAGTTTGTATACTCCATAAATAAGAAGATTTAACAATCTTGAAGAGGAAAATGTCATATTTAATTTTTATTTTCTTTAAAAATAAAAAATTATGGGCTTTTATTTATTTAATCAAAATTTCTTACTGGGCCTAATTCACTTTAGAGAGCTCAATTATGTCTAATTAGGTTTTTTAATAAAACAAATTCCTAAAATTAAATTTAAACAAAAAATAAATTTCATTTAAATTTAATTAAACATTTTTT
Organism: Hevea brasiliensis; assembly: GCF_030052815.1. Taxonomy (NCBI): domain Eukaryota; kingdom Viridiplantae; phylum Streptophyta; class Magnoliopsida; order Malpighiales; family Euphorbiaceae; genus Hevea; species Hevea brasiliensis. The sequence goes on along the minus strand of NC_079510.1, from coordinate 35,046,529 downwards.
ACTCTTCAAAATTATTTTCTTCAAGAAACATGTCATTCATATGATTAACCATTTTTAATGCCTCTAAATTTATCTCACAAATATATAAAATTTTCATCATTGATTCTTTACTACTCAATGCACATACCCACAAGGTCACAAATATAGGGGTCCACAATTATTTGAGAATTAAATACAAAGTTAATATAATAATTTCTATTACAACATCTTAAGGATTTTTCAATTAATATTTTTGCTCCACAAAGATAAATTTTTTGCTTTGTCTTCCTTTCTCATTTAGCTTTTCTCTCCTTCATGCCATTTAAATTAAAAAATTACCCTATTTTTATTTGTATAAGTATATAAAGCTATTGGTTTTAACTCTTATATAAATTTTGGATTAATCAACATGAATGTACATTTATTTTTGTCTTACATGTGCTATTATGTAGTTATTTACTTATTTTGTTGTTTTACTAATTGTGATGGCTAACCCTCATGATCCTAGTTTAAGCATTGTTTTCCCATAACTTTGTTGCGATGTTATTGATGCCACTAAGGTAGAGGTAAGGAGTTCATACCCGAGTAATAAGCGAGACAAATAGACCTCGCCTCAGATAGTGGATAGCAACTTTCCCTCACAGAGATTCATTGCTCTTCTTAACCATGAGCCCAACTGCATCTTAGTTCAGATAGTGGATACGTAAGAGAGAATGTGTAAAGCACCTTCACCACTAGATTTACCTAAGAACAAGAGCCACTTTAGTAATTATTTCCTAAACCTATCTTGTTATTCTATTTATTCAATTCCATAAACATATATATGTATAGCTAAATTTACACACATAAGTTGTTCATATCAATACATTAGAGCATACGAATATAAGTCCTAAACATGCTAAGTTTCTAAACTAAGAGATGTTACCATAATTATTAGCATGTGATTAAACTAAATTAATTACATACAATGTTCATTTGCATGTTATAGAAAACATTGAACCACATAAGATACATAGAAGGGATCAATAAGGAATTTCAACCGAGTTATGTTATAAGGAGGGAATCATAATAAGTATTGTTTTTGAGTTATAAAACTAGATGTGTTTGGTAGAAGGTTAAAAATTAAAGGTTAAATGTTACCTTTGTAAATTTTAATATTTAAAAGAATAATTATTAACCTAGGGTCCTCAAGTTGACATTTAACCTTTTAAAAGATATAAATATTAATGAGTTAAAAGTTAATCTTGTCTCTTTAAGTATCTAAGAAATTATTAATAAGCTTAAAAGTTATAAGGTAATAATTACCCCAAGTTAACCATGTACCAAACACCTCCCTTTGGGTTTTTTTTATCATGCATATTATGTCATAACTTGCCCATATTTCTAAAAGCTTTATTACTAAGTCATACTTCATGCCAACGTTCAATTAAAACACATTTAACATAATTAGAAATTAAATAAAATCCCACACTAAAGGAAGGAGGAGAAAAGAGATTAAAACTTTATGACCCATAAAAATATTCTATAATTATTACAAGGCTCAAAGGCCCATTAGCCTCATGTAAGAGGTATCAAGTTCCATCTTGGGCTTGGTGGGCTTGGATTTATTATTTATTGTAAGAATTCCTTCCAAGTCCATTTATTCCTTCTTTAATGTGCATATTAGGCTTTGTTAGCTTATGGACTTCATTTTTTTTTATTACTTACATTCAATTAATTATTACTAATTAAAATTCACGTTAACCAAAAATTACATTGATATTAAATAAAAAACACAAATTAAATAAAGATAAAATTGATAAAAAGAAAATAAATCCTAGGTAAAGATGGTTTCCAAGTTAAACTTGGATTTTGCCTCTCTATACCATTTTTGGCTAGGATGGAAATTTCCTAACAAATCTCTTTTATCTTATCTCACATCGATTTAGGTTTCAAATCACATGAAAAACAAAGAAAAGAGTTAGTATGAAATAAAAATACATTAAAAATCCTATTACAACTAAAATACATCACATTGCAGAAATTGACAGATTTACTCACTTAACAAATAAAATTTGGTTTTCCTAGTAAAATAACCTTAAAAATTGCATGCTCCTAAGATATTAAACTAAAATGTAGAAAAGAAACCCAAAAATCATGCATTAAAGAGACATGTAAAATTAACCAAAGATAATGACATGATTCAAAATAGAAAACAAAGACAAGAAATATAGAAACAACTTTCATGAAGGAATTGTGGCCAAAGAGTGGCCACATCTTAATCAATTTGCTAGATGAATTTAGGACACCAAATTTGGACCTTGAGAAAGGTTCATAACATGACTTGGCATATGATATGAAATGAACTAAAATAATTTGCTAAACATAAAAATAACATGAATATCCATTTGTGAATTATGTTTCAAATTACAAGTGAAATGAAAATGCTATGAACTACAATTAGTACATAATATGAAATAATGAAACTATAAGTACTTAAAATATTATTTTGTCCAAAGTATACCTAGACTTATTTATATAGCATGGATCGATTAGTATACTAATTAAGGACTACAAATTGCAATACTACCCACAAGAATAATCATTAATAGATAATATATGTCTAAGATGGTTATTCATCGGCTTTATGCCTACCCGCTGGCTATTGTGCTCGATTTTATTTCTCGCTTCATGCTCATCGATAGTCTTGTGCTTGACATGACAGATATATACATGTTAGACATACATGTTTAACTAGTATAGTTTTGTATCTAATCTTTATAGTTTGTTATAGGTTACTTGGACAGATAAGAGTAATAACCCTTAAATTTAAATAAGTACACTAAGAGATCATGTGTATGAGTAATAAGACTCAACATGGAATAAATGAACAGAAAGATCCCGATTAACTTAATTATTTCCAAAGTTTTATAAATAAGTAAAAGATTTTAAATTCATGACATTCTATATTTCAGATAAGGTTATATGTGAAATAATTATTTCAATTATTTAGTTATTTTTATTTCAATTTATGCACCACCAAGCAATATGCTTAGTACATTAGTTCCTACCACGCTGTGAGGTATGGGAGACCAAAGACAGAGTAGCAGAATGCCAGATGGATTTTGACCAGATTCGCACATTGCTGTCACCTCAAGAATTCATTTTGGTAAGGCTCATGTATATTTAAATTTCACATTTTAGTTATTGTATATAAGTAAATGATGTAAATTATTTTGAGACATATAATTAAATTTTTGGGATTGTATATAATTTGTACATTGTCGTATGTAAATTTTATATGAATGAAAATGAAAATTTACTTTCTTGAAAATTTTATGAATAATGAAATGATATGACATGGCATATGGAAAGAATGAGATAGATAGTATAACATATGATATGAAAATGTTTTTGTTGTAATAATGGAACCCGCCATATGCTAATAAAAATGTAGAGACTCCGCTCTGTCTCCATAAAAATAAGATGTGGATAAAAAAATATATTTCTATACATAAGATAATATAATTAAATTAATATTCTACATGACAAGACAGATAGGCTACTCCAACCGAATGTGGCATACCTTGCTCTGCTATACCGAGGACGGGTAAGGAGTGTCACATGCATGGCTTCCATGAACAATTTTAGATCCGGAGCAGCGCTTCACTCTCTTGTGTATCCATGATTTCGATTTGAATAAATAAAACAAAGAAACTTCAGTAATGCACTCATGCTTCACTCAATTGGCTTTACCCTTAATTGACCTCACCACTTCTACTTTTACCTCTCAAGTTTTCTTTGTGTTTTATACGCTTGTAATCAATCGCCACACAAGAATTAACCATAAATCAACAAACAAAACTCAAATGCAAAGTACCTAAAATTTATGAATCCTAAGAATTATTGAACACAATGATGTGTGCATACTTAGATAAAGGAATTAAGCATGCAAGATTATTAAGCAACAGAATCCAATTGGTCACTCAATTTGATGTATGGGATGCAAATTAGGCTAAAAACAAGAAAAGAAAACTGTATGCAAATTAATATAAAAACACTCATCAATGCCAATTAATGCGAATTAATCGATTAAATTCAAACCAAAACAATTCAAGTTGATATGAATTTATCAGGTGTGTGAATTGGTTCAGTTTGTGTTGATGCAATCGACAAGAATTGAACGATAATTTTGCAAATTGATTCAATGCCCAATCACAAATCGCGCGCTAATTATAACTGACGATGTGCACACTCAATGAAAATAAACAATCTTGAATTCAAAGAAGTCGAATATATATGAATCTTGAATTAAATCATAAGAATTGGCACAATTTGAATTTCAAAAATGCACGATTGAAGGCTTTCTGATCTTTGAATTTTTGATTTTTTTGATGATATATATAAACTAAATAAAAAGAATAAGAATGGAAACTTAATGAAAATCAGCACAAAACTCAAAGGAATTAATGAGATCAATTTGTACACACACAAGAGAATAAGAAAATGCAAGAAAACAAGAGAGCAAAGAAAATTCAAAAAAAGGAATGTAAATAAAATTAGAAGGATACATAGTTACTTGATTCTTGAGCCAAAGCTTTGATACCAAGATGATGCAACTCCAAGATCTTGCTCAAGATAGTGAATCAGCCTTTTGGTATTTCTCCCCTTGCCCACTCTCAATGCCTTAAGCAATTGATTGGTTTATTAATTCACCTTAATTGGCTTAACCTAATTGATTCTAAGATATTCTAAATCTTACCCCAATTTAGTAGCAATAAAGAACAAATTAAATAGGAAGTCAATTATTAACTTAAGATTAAAACCCAAGTAAATATTTAACCACCTTAGCATAAAATTAAAGAAAGCTATCAACTCACTTTAATATGAAAATTTATCAAAAGGCAAATCTCAAATCTCAAATCTCTATCTTGTGGAATTCGGCTAATGCCTATTTATAGGAGTTAGAATTCAGATTTCCCCCTTTACAAAGAGTCCTAATGATAGAATACTTCTATCTAAGTTGGTTGCTAAACCAACTAGAGTAAAGTCCTAAAGATTAAGGAAACTTGTAAAACTAATCCTAACTTAAAGAGTCCTAATTAGTATTATTTCCTAAGGGAATTCGTATCAACCTAATTTAAAGAAATAATTAAACAAAAATAATCCTAACTAGATTGCAAGTCTTTGTCCATTGGTCCACCAACAAACCACCTTATGTATTAGGCCCACATGGGTAATTAAATTAATTAACTTGGGTTGATTTGTGCCTTCATCCATGCTTGTTTGCTAGTCCTTTAAGCCCTTAGTTGAGTTCGAACCAAGTTGGCATGTAACATGGTTGTGTCCATACTTCCAACTTGGGCTTTTAATTGTTTCAGCTTGATCATGTGATTAGCCCATTATTTATCATTGGGAAATCATTCAAATCTTCATAATGGGCTGGTCGAACCTCCTTTTGTGCATGGTCCATTGGATCTGCCTTTGATCTTGCGTCATTATATCTTTTGAAAGTAAAGATGTCAAAAATTTCCAACAATATATTTCATAATAAATTTGTGTTAAAATGAGAGGGTTATGGTTTCCAAAGATTGACAAAAATCATTTGAATCGCCCATGAACTCGCTTTTCAAGGTTGAAGATGGAGATGGGCAACTGATTGCCCTTGGTGTTCACGTTTATTATGAGAATGCCACCGGTTTTTTGGTTGTAGAATACCTCTTATTTTTTGTCAAAATTACTAGCGTGCCACTACATATTATGCCCATTTTATCTAAAATTGCAATTTTGCTATTAAGAATCCCTAGAATTATCTAAAAGTATATTTGTTTGCTATAAAAATAATTAGGCTAACAAATATCTTAAATGGGGGCGTGCTGATACTAAGTGTATCAACTATGGATTTACGCTTAACTTCTCAATCAAACAATTATGAGAATCAATTACACCTAACACAACTTCATCTTTAGAAAATGTAATGGAGTGTGAAAGATAACTCACTAAAATTGAAAAGCAAGACTCAGATTGATTGTCAAGAAAAAATTATAAAAGTTTGGAAAAGTAAATGCAGCATTGGCTAAATTAAAAATTGCTTGGAATTGAAATTCGATAATAAATGTAAAGGACGAATCAAATGTCAGTCTTAGATTGATTGAACTACTAGAGTCATCTATCAGTTGTTGATTTGTTGATCGATTGGAAGTAGTTGTTTTGTTGAGTTGTTGGGGTTCTCACATTGTTGTATATATCCTGTATTTATAACACTGTAGATACCTGGAATAATCTCGAAGACCCACTTCACATTTTGCAGATGATGGAAGGTAACTCGGCCCACTTCCTATAGCCTTCTTTTTAACTCTTATAATCTGTAACACCCCCTGTATGTTCGGCAGTGCGTCTAATTGCTCCAAAGTGACTGCTGGTTGTCCTGGACGCCTAGGGATGCCTAGGAACTACACTTCGATATGAGTGAGGGAAGACATAAAATAATAAAATACAAGAAAAGAAAATACAAGAAAAAAACAAAGGAAAATAATACACAAAGAAATGTAATCAAGTTAAGCTTAGCCGAGAACCCTAGCGATGGTGACCGACCGGGAAGTCATAGCGTAGACCGCTGATCAGGCTCCTGGACCGCGGGGAACCCTGAAAAATATTTCTTAAGGGATTGAAATTTCCTTTTTGTCATTAGCGTAAAACCGACATGTTTATTGGAAGTAAAATTGAAGTCTCAGTATGATGTGTTTTTTCAATTAATCAGATATGAACACAGACCTAAAAAGTTCTTGGATGCTTGCAGCCCGAGGACCTCATTGACTTTCTTCCTGCATCTATTGGAGCTATCATCGTTACTTTATCAGAGGTTACTAAGGTACATGGAAACCAGTTCAATGAATGGAGCAGATTGGCCTAGTCCAGAATTGTCCTTTCATATGTCGAGTCAAATGAAAGAAATACTTTCACAGTGAGTTAAATTTCCAAGTCGCTCCTCCGTAGGGTTCACTGGATACTTTAAATTTTATGTTGTCCTACTATAACAATAATCTATTCTAATTTCATTTTGACTTGACACTTATATATGGGTAAATATATAAATCAAATTTCACATGAGCAACAACAAAGTATTGTGCAATGAAATGTGCACCTTAGTTTGTGCATTTCAAGTTATAAATGGTAAGGCCAACGCTTCGGTTATGGTCTCAAGAAGATTCTTTAGATGGGAGAATTCTATCTTTGATGTTTTTGCTTGAAGTGGTTATGCTCTTGAGATTTGATCTGCAGCTCCTTCCAGCTGCAAGCCTTAAACTTTTACTCTCGTGATTAAACAATGGTCTCTATAGCTAGAGATCAATTAGACTATTCCTTTTTATTTTGACTATTAATGGTGTTCGTGACAATCGCTGGGATATGGCTCCTTTTGGAGTGAGCCTTGTTTTGTTGGGGCCTTTCCTTGGTGAAAACCTGCTACCTCCTAGTTTGTATTTAGTGTCTTTTTGGTTTTCTCCTTGCCATTGTGGAATCCTTTTGATTTTGGTGCCATTTGGCTAAACCGTTTCTAATAATTGGATGCATATTATAAATTAACCGATAACACATATAGATCTGTTGCTAATGATTAAGATTACTTATTTTCTTTGCTACTAACTTTTTGTAGCTGCAGTATGCGTTCACCGTCATGCTTCCATTGCCAATGGCAGCTCGGTCGCTTTAACCATTACTTTCAAACTCAACCGTGGCCTTGACCACATTCATTCAGTAGTTGGGCCAAGATTGGAGAATTGTGCATCAGTTGCCCTTGGCCCGATGTTCCTATCATTGGTTCTCTGGATCTCAAGCATCAATTTTTACCCTAGCTCATCACATGGATCATCTTCATCGCATCCTATTACGCTCAGTCGGAGGCAATGGAGGAAGAGATTCAACAATTAGCATCAAACTATTGCAACGCTCAAGGATAGTTTGGTTACAATGGAGGAGAGAGATCGACAACGTGAGTTAATGCTAGAGAAGAGATACAGACAACGTGAGCAGACACTAGAGGAGCGCATGCAACAAATGATGCAAAACATAATGGCACAAATGATGCAGAGACGCAGCCATGAATTTCAACCTGCATGCGACTCATCAGGATGATGGTAGAGAGGCTGATAGTGGTGATGAGTGATGATCTTGTTAATGACAAGTAGCTTGTTTTTTTTGTTATTATGATATTTTATTTTTCCATACAGTACATTATTGTCATAACCCTTCACTGTCATATTTATATATAATATTGACTGATATTTGATATTTGACAGCCTGATATTGTAAATATTATGATGTTGAGCATTTAAAATTAATATTATATTATATGCTTCAATACAGGAAATAATATATTAAATAAAAAAATAAAAATTTTCTACTAGTAATTTGAAACGGATTAAAAACGAATTTTTCCGTTTCTAATCCAATAACACAAGGATCGGTTTCAGAATTTAGAAACCGATTTGAAACGGAATTTCTGTTTCAAAAAAATTGAAACCAAAATATCCGTTTTTAAATTAAAACGGAATTTGAAACCGAATATATGTGGTTTCTAAATTTGAAACGGAATAGTGGTTTGAAAATAGCTTCAGAATTTGAAACGGACGCCATTTTCCGTTTCAAATTTATTTAGAAACTTGCGGATTTAAAACTGAATATTTCAGTTTCAAATCGGTTTCTAAATGTATTTAGAAACCGATTTTCACTGATTTGAAACCGAATATTCGGTTTCAAATCTCCTTTTTTCTTGTAGTGAATTACCTTGTCTTGCATTACTACTTGGGTTTCACCTCCCATTCTATCTGTAACATTTTGGCTCTTGATGAGTATGCTTAATAAAATTGTTTTTCTGCCTCGAAAAAAATTTAAAAAAAAAAATAAATCATGATATGTTTATATAGAAAGAGGATTTAATCTCAAATCAATAAAATTAATCAATACTACAAATAACATAATGTGTGCGTATATTCATATAAAAATAAATTAAAATATCATTTTTATATATAATTAATTATGATAAATTATAGTAGATAGATAAAGCCATGTGGCACACTTTTTTAACGAAATAAATAAAAGAGCACCAATCAATTGAAAATTAATGGGAATTTTGTAAATTATTTATATATATAAAGGTAAAATAGGAGAGCCAAAGCTTAGATTAACTAAACAACAAAAGGGCAAATGAAAGGCGCTTAGTGTAGAAGCCGGGGGTGAATACCTCAGAAGGATCCGCCAGATACCGAGTCTCAACAGGTAAAGGAGGTCGTCAATGATGCCAATAATATGCGCAGAAATTCATCTCACTGAGTATATTCGCTTCCCAATCCCATGTGATAAATTGTCAAATGGAACACACTAGGGAGTACAAGCTAAGATTAGGCAGCTCATCGTTTCTCATCTAGGGATAGCAGTGGGATGAATTGGGAGTGACATCGCTGTTTCTATCTCTGCCGCACAAAAATTTAGAATCCAGGCGGAGATTTTTTCATCTGGCAGCATAGGCAAATTTCTCTACAGAATTTTTTTTATTTTAATTTCTTAATATATAATATAAATTTATTTTTTTAAAAATTAAACTATAAATTCTAAGTTTTAAACATAATGTTAATAATATATATATATATATATATATATATATATCAAAGTAGATCAAATTGGGTCGGCAAACTTTTGCCGTTCCTGCTCTCGCCCACGTTACCACAGAAAGGTTATCACATTCAAACGAGCCTTTGTCCCCAGCCAGTCTAAAGACCCTGAAGATTCAGCTGCCGCCACTGAGAAGCGATCTAAGTTCGATGCGAAGCCACAACATCAAAGGCCCGAAGCATCACGAAGCAGGCCCCTCCATATGTGCAAGCATCCGCTGGCGTAAAAGGTCCACTAGGGTTCAACCTGCCTTTGTTGAGTTTGACGATTAATGTTGAGTTTGAGGCTAACATGTTACTAGTCCGGTCACTTTCTGATAGGTACGCTGTTGCAGCCTATTACACGCAAATTAATGTGGCGTGGGGATTGGTACTGGGACGAAACCCTTTACGACAATTGTTGTCCTTTGCACAGCCATGCATCAATGTACTTTCACCACTTATTTGAGTACTGCCAAACATTTGCTTGGTCATAAAGAAATTTATGGTCTACAGAGGTCATCAACTCATTATCAAGCAGTCAAATATGGAGGAATTTAAATCAAAGTTAGCCACCTAGCTTGCTCTATCAAGCAGGCAAGATTATCAGTTAAAATAAAGGATTTATATATATATATATATATAAAATAACAAGTTCTTTATTAAAAAAAATACTTAATTAAAATAAATAAAAAGAATAAAATTAATATATTTATAATAGAAGATATAGAATTTATTTGAAATTATTATTAAGAAAATTATTTTTTAAATATATTAATTAGAGAATATTAAAAATAATTTAAAATTAAATTTAATAAATTTTAATTATAAAAATATTAAAATAATAAAATAAATTTTTTTAAATTATTTTTTTAATAATATTTAAAATAATATTTTTATTTTAAAAAAATAATTTGAATAATCTAAACTCAATATTAAATAGACATATAATGTCTTCAGTGATGCTGGTATGCATAAATATTATTTATAGTGAAATCTGAATTTATTTAGAAATCAGATTAATAACTGAAATTAGATGAGTAATTAATTACATTTATTAGTTATTGCTTAATTTTAAATCGTTAGTTGAAGATGAAATTTTGTGGAATTCCAAAACAATAGAAAGAGAGAATACGCACCACACGTTACAGTCGTAATAGCCACGCAAAGCACATAATTATTATTTTTTAATGGCCGCACACCGAAAGAGAACATTGCATAAATATTATTTTTTAATTATAATATTAATTTAATAATTATTAAATTTAATAATTATTAAATTTTATTCCCATGTTAAAAATCAAGTTAATAGCAATAATTTAATAATATTGTTTTTCTAAAAATAGCGCTCCAAATGGTGATCTATGGTTCACGGTTAAGTTGCTTCGTTGCCCTGATTTAGCCCACCACAAGAAAACTTACTATCCAACTTGAGATTGGTATTAAGGCGTTGAGAAAGGGTATAATATTCCAACTCTATTAACATCCTCACTGAAGGCAATATTTAGTCTCAGCTTAGTTTGGGATCCAACTCGGGTTGAAAACCTCCAACCCTATAGTGCCTACCAGCAAGCAACCACGTTCTGTGGTGAGTTTATAATGGTAGCATCTCATAGAAAATGCACCTTCCTATGCCGTCTATAAATCCATTTCTTATTCTGAGTTCTGTATTTCCATAACTCCTAATACCATTTTCTTTTCATCATTAAAGCTATTGTTGAGGCATATTATTATGGAGTCTTCTAAGCCACAGTATCACGCAGTTATATTCCCTTTTATGTCCAAAGGCCACACCATCCCACTCCTCCACCTAGCCCACCTCCTCCTCCGTCGTGGGACTGCCGTCACTGTCTTTACAACTCCGGCCAATCATCCTTTCACTGCTAAATTTCTTTCCAATACCACTGCCTCTATTATTGATCTTCCTTTCCTGAAAATGTACCTGAAATCCCTTCAGGCATCGAAAGTACGGACAAACTACCCTCCATATCACTATATCCTCAGTTTGCTCTTGCCACCGAACGTATGCAACCGGACTTTGAAAGGGAGCTAGAAAGTTTCCCAGTTGTCAACTTCATGGTGTTTGATGGCTTCCTGTGGTGGGCTGCAGAGTCTGCTGTGAAGTTTGGTATTCCAAGACTGTTATTTTATGGTATGTCCAATTACGCCTCTGGCCTGTCAAAAGTTGTAGCAGAGAGTAGGGCCTTGTTTGGGCCTGAGTTAGATGACGAGTTAATCAATGTGAGTGAGTTTCCATGGATTAAGGTTACTAGAAATGATTTTGAACCGGTGTTCAGAGACCCCGAATTAAAAGGTCCTCACTTTGAGTTCCTGGTAAAATCATTGACAGGAGCATCAGTAAGTAATGGTTATCTATCAAATAGCTTCTACGAACTTGAACCTGTTTTCGTCGATTACTGTAACCGCAGTACGCGAAAGACCTGGTGTGTGGGGCCCTTGTGCCTAGCCAATACACCACAGGTTGAAACTGTTCCACAAAAGTATACCATTTGGATTCTGTGGTTAGATGAAAAGCAAAAGCAAGGAAGCTCGGTCCTATACGTGGCGTTTGGATCTCAGGCGGAGATCTCAGCAGAACAGCTCAAGGAGATAAGAACTGGTTTGGAAGAATCTAGGGTAAACTTCCTGTGGGTTATAAGGAAAAAGAATCAGAGTTGGGAGATGGGTTTGAAGAGAGGGTGAAGGAAAGAGGAATGATAGTGAGGGATTGGGTGGATCAAATGGAGATATTAATGCACCCAAGTATACAAGGGTTCTTGAGCCACTGTGGATGGAACTCAGTACTAGAGAGCATATGTGCAGGGGTGCCAATTCTTGCATGGCCCATGATGGCAGAGCAGCACTTAAATGCAAGAATGGTGGTGGAGGAGATAAAAATAGGGTTGAGAGTAGAAACCTGTAATGGATCAGTGAGAGGGTTTGTGAAATGGGAAGGTTTAGAAAAGATGGTGAAGGAGTTGATGGAAGGAGAGATGGGGAAGAAGGTAAGAAAAAAGGTGAACGAGTTTGCAGAGATGGCCAAGAAAGCTATGGAGGAAGGTACTGGCTCATCCTGGCGCACGTTAGACATTCCTCTTCAGGAGTTTTGCCGTAGCAAAGATGACGTGAATGAGAATGAATAGTGTCTTTTTTTTTTCATCTTACCCTGAAAATTATAATAATATAAGGGTTTATTTTATACGTTAGAATTAAAAATAAGATAGATTATAGAGTGCATTTTGTGTGTATGTATTTTTTTTATCTGAATATAAAATTTTATTTTCTTCAAATTAAGAAAAATTATTATTTTATTTTTAAAAAAATATTATTTTTTATTATTCTCAATTCACACAATAATTTTCGTAAAAATAATTACAATTTTAAATATTTAAAACTTGTTGATCATGGATTTACATTATTAGGATAATGAAAATTCCCATCAACATTTTGTGCATTTAATAAGGCAAAATTTTACCTATGTTTTAAGCTTGGTTCAGATATATCAAGTAAGAAATTAAAAAAAAAATTAATTGACAAGAAAAAATTACTTATAAAGAAAAATATAAATAAATAAAACAAATTATTAATACTTTCACACCTTCACTCATAAAATAAGTCTTATATTATTAAATTTAAAAAACAAATTTTTTTTTTATGGGTGATTGATACTATATACAGTGCATCCTCTAATCTGCCAATAAATAGACGTCAAGTGAGCGGTTAGAAAAAGAGGACAAAGAAATAACTGAGGACAGCTTAGTTTACCTAGTCAACCAATCTGTCGGCTGCTGCTTTTGACCAGTTTCCAATTCTTTCCAAAAAAAAACAAAAAAGCCAGTTGCTTTTTGGCAAATTTTATAAAGCATGCATTCCCTAATTCATATAGATTTAAGATGATATAAAATTATTAATGTTGTGCTTGCATTGAAGAAAAATAAGGAAGGGGGCAAATTTTGAGAAGAAAATAATTTTATTTTTTATTTATTTATATTTGATTAAAGAGTAAAATAAAAAGAAAAAAATTTAAAAGGAAAATAAAAATTAGATTTCACTCTTTATTTTTTTTAAATTAAAAAAAATAAAAATATATTTAAAATTATAAAAATATTTTTTTATGTTCTTTTTGAACATTTAAAGATAATATTATAATTTTATTACTTTAAAAAGTATCTTTCGTCTCAATATTTTTTTTAACTAAACATAAAATAAGAAATTTATTTTCCTCATTAATCATTATATTTTTTATTTTTTTTCCACCCAAAAATAATGTAATTCTTTTATTTCTCTCTAGGTTTTTAAGAGAGAAATATCTTTTCCCTATCGGAGAGAAATAAATTTAAAAAATTAATATCATTAATATTTTTTAAAATTTTAAATTGAAAACATTTTAAATTAACAAATTGACTGGGTTAACGGGTCAAGATCCAATTATCCAGTCATCCTAATTTTTTCTTTTCAAACTTACTATCAAATTCAATGAAAAACCGACTGAATTTTATGTTGGAATCATTTAAAATTCCGCCCATCATTTGCATTCCCAGATGCCATCTCTGCCGGTCATCATAAATTCCGCCTCGCAGCTCGTACCCGACGTCACCTCCTCTGCCTTGCCATTAACCATCCTTTATTACAGTGTCAGACATTGAAGAAACGTTACGGAAATGATAAACAAGATGACAATAGGAAAAGAATTACAAATTTATCTGCATTTTAACATTGTGTTTGAAAATTAAAATTTCATAAAAATTTAATTTAATTGATTTTTTTATTAATTTTTATGTTAAAGAATAATTTAATTTTAAAAAAATTAAATAAAAAATAATATAATTATGTAAGAAATGAATTATATTCTGTTCTTAAAAATATTTTTTTTCTTAACGAAGTTTAAATGATTGTTCTGATAGTGTTCAATTTAATATTTATATTAAAAATTAAATTAAATTAAATAACTTTTATAACAAAATTTATATATTTAAAATAATAAAATTCATTTGAATTATATTTTTTGAAATAATTGATAAATGAAAAGAATATATTTTTTATTTTTCCCTAATTTATAAAGAAAATATATAAATTAAGTAGGATATTTTAATTTTTTTAAAAAATATTAAATAAATTATATTATTGTAAAATTACGTCATTTTTTTATATAAAACATTTTTCAAAATAACTTATAATTTTAATAAAAAAAACTAAATTTTAATAATTTTAAAATTTTCAAACGTACACTATTAATAAGTTAGCATTAATTGATTTTGAATGCAATTTCATGTCTGTCATTTTTCTTTAAAAAATGGGTATATTATTAAAAATATTTTAATATTTGGATTAACCTATAATTGTTTAAAATTTCAAAAATTAAACATTTTATATTTTAAAAATTTTTAAAAAGTTCAGGGTAACGTCTAATAATCTCGTGTGTTCCAGACAAATATTAATTTAGAGGTTGCGACGATAATTAATATTTTTGTAATTAAAAATCATGAATTTATATTTTTGTACAGTTGTGATAAAAAAATTGAATATATATATATTATCAATTTATAGATTAGTTTATACTTTCTTTTTTATGAAATGATTTGACTATGTTAAAATCATATTCAATTTACTTTTTACGGAGATAAAATATCAAAATTATCTCTTTGATATATTAGAATAGGGAAACTTCTGTTTACGTTTTGTCACACCTTGCATTTCTGTAAGGTAAAACATGATTTCATAATATACTTAATGAATTATCGAACTTCACCTACCGATATCCCATTAAATACATTATAAGGAATTTTAAAATAATTTTATCGTCTTTTAAAGGTGATAAGTACTTTTAACAATTATTAAAAACTTTTATTTGAAGTATAAAAGTCAGGTAAAATTTTTGATCATTTTTATTTTTTCATAAATTTTATAAAAATTTTAGTAGAGTGCCGTCTATAATTGAGGAAAACAAAAAATTTTAAAACCTGTAAAAAGTATTTCCAATTATTTTCAATCACAATCCCCAACCTCCAATATATTAATACAATTCAAATCAACACAATTTAACTCAACTTCCATAATTTACAATGTTTTCAAAACACTTAAATAAACTCATCCATATTGCATTTAAAAATATTTAATTTATTTTCACAAGTTTAATTTATAAAAATAAAATCTAAAAATAATACTATTATAAATTTACTGTACAACTGCTCAAAATCAATTACAAAACATATATATAATCATATAAATTAAAATAAATATATACAAAATGGTATAATTCAATACCCGACAAAAATTCAAAAGTGAAGTACTTTTCAGTCCTTAGCAGCTTACCTGCTTCTTTACCAGTCTCTCTACCTGCAACAGCAACGAAAGCCATCGCTGAGTACAATTACTCAGTGGTGCACAACATAGCAAAATACAAATTTATGCATATATTAAATCATGATTAGTTCAAATACAGTATTAGAATTGATAAACAGATACAAAACATAATTTAGAATTTTAATCAAAGAAATTTTCACTTCAAAAGCCATAAAACAATTTTTATAAAATCACACAGTTATATCATGCCATCAATATATTTTTCATCTCAACAACCAAAGGCTAGCTAGCTCAAATCTATGGGTATCCATTCAAATTTCTTCCTCTACAGGCACGCTCCTCAACACTTCAGCAAGAGAGGGAGTACAAAACTATTTCCTCCCACTAGTCAAGTTAGTGAGGAATTCAAACATTTGATCATGACACTATGATTTTAAACTATTTTAATAATTTTCTAAAAATTAAAATGTCAACTATTTACATACAATTTATTTTCCCAACCATTTGAGTCAATAGCATATATATATAGTTTCAATAGAATTATTTGATACAAAACAAGTCATAAATAATTTTCACAATTCATTCAACACAATTTCAAAACAAAATTCAAAAAGATATCATATGTTGTGCACAAACCTCTTACGAGTCGCCTCTTGGCCTTGACTCGGTGTCTCTTATTCTTTACCAGTATCCTTCTCGACTAAAACACATAATTCACAGTGTTTCAATATCACAACTTATAATAATTCCAATAATAAATTTTATATCTACTTAATTGCACCCCTAATTTTGCTTAAAATAGCACTCCTTAAACTTGGTATTTTAGGATTACTATTCATATCACTATTCAAGTCAAAAATATTGACTTTTTCATGCTCAATAGGTATGTGAATTTCAATTATTCCCACATACCACATTTTGAGTGTCTAATTTATTGGTCTTGGTTGCCATTTAAATTTTCTAGATCTCCTAAGAGAAAATTCAATTCTCTAGTTTTGGTGCCCTGTTTTGCACTGTTCCATTGGTCTAGTTATTGTGGGAATTTGGCTAAGTGTTATTCATAAAAGTTATTCCTTATTGTCTTATCTTTAATTCTCTTTTTGAATCACTTCATTTGGAGTTTTGTAGCCCAAGATATGGTCATTTTCTAAAGCTAGCCGGATTAGTTTAAACCCAGAATTCTAGGCACTTTATTGGTTCTAGCAGTTTTAGTGTGCTGATTGCAGCTCACTTTTTGGATGGTTTATGGTCAAAATTTGGGTTTGTGTTCTTCATCAAAGTTGTAGTGATATGTTGCAGCTTTCCATCGGTATAAAATTCAGGTCATTTGGACCTTCCTACACCAAGTTATGGCCAAATAAACAAACACTGTTCATTTTGTTTTTTCTGTACAGTGGCAGTGCACATTACCCAGATTTGACCTAATTGTTCACTATCTTAATGTCATTTTCTGGGCATGGTTTCCGCATGAAAATTGTGTCATTATGTGTCTACTTTCATATCCAATTAGCCTTATACCAATTGGGGTGGCAGAATTACAGTTTTGATCCTTGAAAAAGACCTAGGTCAAACTGCCAGATTGGGACCCTTCACTAATCCTAATTGCATTTCATTTTAACTCATTCAAACACATCACAATTCATCACAATTGACCATTTCTAACCTCATTTAGGGTCAATTGCATCAATTGACTATTTTCTCCAATTTTTCTCCTAAATTTCAAGATCTCAAGAGCCTTAATTGTATAATTCATGCAACTAATGAAATTAAAGTGCATAATCTTAATCTATGGGATGAACTTGTGTCACCCATATCAGTGCCACGTGTTCGCCATATCAGCATCATTTAATAGTAATTAACGATTTAAACCATATTTGTTAAAAGAGAAAAATACAGGATATCAAATTAATAAAAATTAAACCATGGTCCGTCATTCATCCAAGTGTAAAACCACATAGTATTTTTTTATACTTATTCTAATAATAAAACATGCAATATAATCATGATTCTATTACACATTTAATTATATCATATCAAACATGGGTGAATACCAATAGTAATAATAAGAAAAAGAAGAAGAAAAATGAAATTAATATCAAGACTGTCTGTTCAACAGTTTCAACACTACAACATTTGTAGTAAATGAATATGACTGCTGAGTGAGAAACCCAATCTATCTATATATATATATATATATATAACGGGATTTTTTTTTTCTAGGGGTGTCTAAGTGTCACTCCACAATCCTTCTTCTTAGTTTTGTAAAATTGTAAGTGTCACTCCACAATCCTTCTTCTTAGTTTTGTAAAATTGTTTCCTTTGTCTAAGCTCACCTAAGAATGTATTTAGTAGAAGGTTAAATAGGTAAGAGTTAAATATTACCCTTATAAGTTTTAATATTTGAAGATGGTAATTATTAACTTAGTCCTTTCAAGGTTAACTTAGTCTCTTCAACGTTAACATTTAACCTAAAAAATTTCTTAACAAATTTTAAAAAGTTGACAATTTTTTATTGGCCTAATTAAATAAAAAACTTTAACCCTATTCTAATAATTAAATTTTTTTTTGACTAAATTAAATTGAAAATTAGTGGCTCATTTTTTTAAACTTTTTAAATAACAAAAAAATCAATTTTAAGAAAAATTAAATTATAAGTGAGATACACATGACATTTAGGCCTAAATATTGTATTCGTCATTGACCTCCTATATCTAAATATTATGCCTTTAAAAATTAATATTTTTTATTTTTAAATTTTATTTTAAATAATAAAAATAGAAATTAAAAAATAAGTTACATTGTAAATAAAATTCAAGACATAGGTTTAAATATTATATCTATCATTAACCTCCTAAATCCAAATGATGATGCATTTATCACTGTATAGGTGGTATTATAGGTAATACTCTGCAAGTTTTTGTTTAAACTTATACGTATGTTCTAGAAGAATTAAATTTCAAACAAACTAGTCACATAACTGAAACAATGAGAACAGTCTTTTCATACAAATACTAGCAGAAGGTTAGGGGCATGAGTGGAATTCTTGAAATTCAACGTACAAGTGTTGAATGAAGGGGCCCCAATAAATGTTTGTCGACTAAAGTATGGAAAAGATTCTTCCACTCAAAAATAATCACTCGCCAATTTTCTGTCATTAATATATATATATATATATTATGCTATGTTTGATGTAATTTTATATGCAAATCCCTCCTTTAGTTCCCTACGTCTCTCTATCTTCTTTCTTGATAAAACAAAAATTAACAACTTTATACCAATCCTGCGAATGGATCCTATTGTGGTGCGCCATTTCTTCACCCTCTCAATAAGTTCAAACAACCCCATAATAAAATGAGCTTTTGAGAAAAAAAAAATATTTCTCTATAGATATAATATTATTGTTTTAACTTAATAAATAATTTCATTCAAACTTAATATATACGATAAATATATTTAGAGCATAGTGTAAAATTTTTTTATATTATAATCTCATTCTAATTTAAATAATAATTGTATGGGCCTGTTTTACTAATTAAGAAATTTTAGTAACTCTTTTTTATTAGATTTTTATAATTTCAGTGTTATTTTATTTTTTTATAATATTAAAAATATGTTAAATCTCATTTATAATAGAACTAATAGAATCTTGAAATTAATAAAAAAATCTTATTTTATAATTTTTTTGACTTCTTAAAAAAAATAAATACTTGAAAATGATGTAAGATTACTTAACAACAATAATAATAATAATTAATTACCCATTGGATGATGTGGAGGAGTGGTAGTGGAGTGGAGTGACTTATGACTCTATGAAATTGTCCTACGAAACTGCCTATTGATAAGTTGGGTTACATTTTATTTCAAGCTCCATCAATGAACACTACTATAATAATAGCTGTAACTGGATCTAAGTTTAATTTTTACATAACATTATTTCCCAAGTTTTGGTTGGGTTGAGGGATTTTTTTGTCTTCCATGCTTATTGGATAGCAGCTTGTTGCTTTCTGTTGCAATTGTGGGATATTGATGCAGCTGCAAGTATGAACATGCATGGGTAATCAATTTGTCTTTGATTGCATTTGTTTCGCAAAATGAATTCTAAAAATCTATTATTTTGGTCTTGAGTTTGAAGCTAGACATCACCACTAGGTCTAGGGCTCATCTATGTGTAATAAGGATATTATGATCTCCTCTGCTTTTGCTCTCTATTTATCTTTGTTTCGGCTAGGAGATTCAAGCATCATAATGATAAGGAAGTGCGTCTCTTTTTCTTTCTTGGTTGGTCTTCATAGCTTTGGCTGGTATTTAAATGCTAGAGCTTGTTCGAGGTCATTTGTGGTTCATCTGCACCTAATTGTTGAAGTTGTTGATATCATTATTAAATGTATATTTGGGCGTGCAGTGGATTGTTTCAGTTTTGCCTTCTGTTGATGTTTAGTCACAACTCTGAACGTTGGTTCTTGCTTTTTGTTTTTGAAAATAGTAGGGGTTAGCTTTTCTTTGGGTGGCAGGTGGTTTCTTGTTCCCTCTCTCTATTTTATCTTTTGCTATTTTGGTGGGTTTCATTGTAGGAGGGATGCTTGGTGTTTGTTGTTTGGATGGAGTGTAGCCTTGAGCTTGTTCTTCATCTGTTTCTTATTCTATCTAATAAAATTTATATGCTTATCAAAAAAAAAAAAAAAAAAAAAAAAAAAAAAAAAAAAAAAAAAAAAAACTCTAAAAACAATATAATGACCTCAAGATAAGTGCATTTCAAATTATCTTCCTATTCTTTCACTCAAAAAGCATGTATTGGACAATCAAATTTTAGTCTAATATACCAGAAGATATTGAACATTCTTTGTTTATTTACTTTGTTATCTTGTATCATCTTTTATATATATCCTAGTAACATATTGTATCGTCTTCCTTTTCACTTGGTTCTAATAATTTGTTCATTAAAAAAAAAAAAAAAAACATGTATTTGAAACAGCATAACACAAGAAAATAAAAATGAACTTGAATTATCCTACAAATTTCTAGTGCTTGCATCTAAAATGATACAGACATTTTTTTATTGTAAACCAAGCCTATATTTTTAAAAGGCCTAATGGTCAATATTGGCCAAAACTTTACATGAATTGTCAATTTTGGTCAAAATTTTTTTTATCAATTTTAACCTATTTTCACAAATTAGACTCAATCGTAATCAGGAGAGACAGTTGGGTCTAGAGACGCCTATGTGGTAGCTATGTTAGCATAAAATAATAATATTTAAATGTGAAGCCCACAGTAATTAATAATGGATATACCATGGTTAACATCATGAAAAAATGTAGGCATTTAGGACAAAACCAAAATGCAACTATTCAATTTTCTTCCAGCATTACCAGTATCCTCAATAAAATTGATCTTGAGTTGATTAAAAGTAGAGTGATAATATACCATAGAAGTCTTGCTAATTTGGAGGTTTGCCCTATAATAGAAGGATAAATTCAACAAAGACAAACAAATAAATTCATATTCCAACTTATTGTGAATCCCAAAATGCTATTTCTTATTCCTCCATTTTTAAGAGCAATAGCCATAATAACAACAGCCTCCATCACCCATTGTAACACCCCCGTTTGCATAGCCTGGTATATTTCACTGTTCCGGTGATCGGTGTCAGTCCGGACAATTATTGGGATTAGGGCCACACTTAAGACAACTTGAGAAGCCATAAATACAAATAATTAGTAATGTTTAATTAGTTGACTATAAATAAGAAAAACAGAACATAAGAGGTTAAACGAGCCGAGAGTCACAGCGATGAGTGACCTCCTCGGGAACGACTGCGAAGTCGTTTTAAACTCAAATTTCGAACCTTAAAAAGTGACGCTGCGGTCCTTAGGACCCTTATGAACACAGTGGAAAAGAGAAAATCACGAAAAAGAACTGTTAAGTCAGTCAAATAATTAGGTCAGGGAGCCGGAAGAAATATTGGATTATTTGCAAACCGGGATGAACCGGCGAGGGGCAATTTGGTCAATTGACCCCGAGAGCTGACTCCTGACCTAACTGTCAAATAAAATCGGAGAAAAGAAAATTTCGAAATTGAGAATTAAATTAAAGAACTAATAGAAAAATAAATAGAAAAAAAAAAGAAAAAGAGATGAAAATGAAAAAAGTCAAAAGTTATGACATCATGCATGATGTCATAACTAAATTAATAAATTGAATTAATTAAATGGGATTTTGTGGTCTTCCATCAACTAAAATAAATAAAGAAAAGAAATGAAAAAACATTATTTGGTCTGCTTTCCATCAAGTTACCGCCTCACCCTAATCTTCCCTCTCCCTCACCCAAAACCTCCATTAAAGCTCATTTTGAGCTTGATCAAATCCCTAATTCCACCATAGAAAGTTAAACCTCCAATATTAAACCTTGATTTCAAGCCTTGATAGAGGACTTGACAACAAAAAAAAAAGAAGAAAGGAAGAAGTTTGAAGGAAAGAAATTCTGCACTAAGGTTAGTAGATTAACTTTGATTTCTTTTGTTGAATTAGTTGTGTTATTAGCCTAATTAACTAGAAATTAAAGAAATGAAAAAGAAAAAATTGTGAGGACCAAACTGAAATTTGGGCAGCTGGATAGGAGTATGATTTACATGAAATTGATGCATTAGAATGAGTTTAAAAGCTTTGATTAGTTGAATGGTTAAGGTTAAGTGCACTAGTTATGGTTAAATGCAAGAGTTAGTGAGTTTAGGGTTTCAATGCAAGGGTTTATGAACCAAAAATTGGAGAAATGCATAAATGGCATATTTGACCTATTGTGAAATGAAATAATGATCAATTAGGACCAAATAAATTGTATGGGAATGGTGGAAAATTTAGCTAAATTCGTAGGTCAATGGTCATGCTTCTTGGCAGATGACCAAACCCACTTTGAAGGACCAAAACTCAAATTTTACAAGTCCAATTGGTATGCCACCAATTGGAGATGAAAATAGACATAAAAGAGCACAATTTTCATTAAGGAACCATGGCCAAAAACTGACCAAAACTTGGTGAAACAATTGACCAAAGTGAATTGATAGCAGGCTGCCCTGCACCAAAACTGACCAAATGAACAGTAACTGTTCATTTGGTCATAACTCGAGTTAGACAGGTCAAATTGACCTGAAATTTGGCCAGGGGTAGAGGGCATATAGATCTAAAACTTTCATGAAGAACATCACCCCAAATTATGCCATTAACCCATTCAAATAATTGAGCAAAGTTAGGGTACCAAACCTGCACCTCTGCAGAAAATTCATTGAGCAGCAATGTTTGGATGGCTATAACTCTCTCTAGGAAACTCGGATTTAGGCGATTCTTGAACCGATGGAAACCTAAGACATAGTAGAACATTTCATATGAAGAAAGTTAGACCAAATTATGAACTTAACTTAATCAAATTACTGACCAAAGTTGAACCAAAATCTGCCAGAACCCAAAAGTGCAGTATGAACAGTGCACGTGAACAGTAAACTTATTTTGGCCATAACTTGAGCTACAAAACTCCGATTGAGGTGATCCAAAAATGAGAATACACTTAAGACAATAAGGAACATTTTCTATGAAGGAAG
Source organism: Hevea brasiliensis (assembly GCF_030052815.1). Taxonomy (NCBI): domain Eukaryota; kingdom Viridiplantae; phylum Streptophyta; class Magnoliopsida; order Malpighiales; family Euphorbiaceae; genus Hevea; species Hevea brasiliensis. The sequence continues at coordinate 35,023,029 of NC_079510.1, read as the reverse complement.
TTTTGTCAAATTCCAACAGTAGATCGACCAATGGAATAGTGCAACTTCGGAGCACAAAACCGAAAATTGGCAATTTTGCCAAAATGACCTATGCTTTGAAAAAGTGACCAAAACCAACAAGTTTAATGAACAAAATGTGGTATGTGGGTGAAGTTGGAGTTTCCATACCTATTAATCCTTAGAAAGTCAATTATTTGACTTAAATAGTGCAGTGAATAGTAACCCGAAACACAAAATTTCGAGAACGTCGAATTTAACACGTTAGAAATAGGTAAATGCGAAGTTAAAATTTATTTTGGGATTTATGTTAAGTTCTAGTACTGAAACATTATAAAATTTTGTGTTTCAGTTGAAAAGAATATCGGGAAGGAACCCGAGGAAACGAGTCGAGGCTAAGGGACGACTCGCTTGAGGTTTGTGCACAATAAACCCTATTTAAGCATTTTGTCCTTGAAAAATTGATTTATTACGCATTATGAATTTATGAACTTTTGTGTTGTCACCTTGTGATCAAATTGTAACTTTGGAAATGGATTGATTTTTGTATGCAATATTTGAATGAAATGTTTGAAACGAATTTTTGATTCACACTTAGCATGACAGTTACTTATTATTCCTCCTCCATTTATGGGGTTGAGATCATTTATTTTCCTCCCCTCTCTGGCTTGCCAGTTGAGGTTGTAGATCGGATGAGTACTCATTAGCTAGCTAGCCACCTCCCTCATTGGTTTCGATTAATGGGGTTGAGATTGCTTTGTCGTGGTGTACAACACGGCATTGATCGGAAATTTTGTGTCATGGCTTAAGTTGTGTATGACTTTGGCAATACTGTGTTTATGCAATTGTTTGACTAAACTGTTGTTTAATATATTATTTGACAAAATGAGTTGTTATGAGCTTTGATATTTGCGAAATGTGATTGTGAAGTATTCAAATTATGTTTCATCAATAAATGATTTATGTATCGCATTTTAAATCTTTATTGTGCACCACTGAGTAAGTTTATACTCGTGATAGTTAAATTTCTTATCATGCAGATAAAAGCAAGGAGAAAGCAGCAGAGTGAGCTGCGGGATTGACAAGATCTTTTTGATCCCTTTTTGTACGGGTATTGTTTTATACCCTTATGGTTATTTTGATGTAAATACTGTAATGTCATAAGTATCAATGTAAATTGAGCAGTTGTAAATAAACTATAATATTATTATTTTTAGATTTTCTTTGTAAATTTGATATTTGTACATATGGATTTTCTGCTTTATGTTTTGTGAATGGAATTATTGAACATACTGAGTTGACAAATTTGACTTGGATTGTGAAACTGTTTTGAAATGGATTGACTTGAGTTGAATTGTGAATTATTGGAGGTTGGGAGTTGTAAAATAGTTTTGGAAGTGCTTTTTACAGGTGTTTGAAGAACTGGTTTCTCAAAATACAGAGGGAACTCTGTCAAAATTTTTATAAAATCTGCGACAAAATTTGAATGGACAAAAATTTTTACTAGTATTTAAACTTTGAATAAATGGTTTTTAATTCTTACCAAAATGCTCACCACTTCCAAAATGTAAGAAAATTGTTTTAAAATCCCTTGTAGGGTACTTAATGAGTTATCGGTAGGTGAAGTTCGGTAGTTCATTAAGTATTCTACGGGAGCATGCTATGCCTTACGGAGGGGTAAGGTGTGACATGTTTTAGTGGTATCAGAGCATGGTTTTGCAATAAATTTTGACTATGTATGTGAATATTTCTTTGATAAGTACAACTGCTCAAGTGTCTTTAATTGATGCATATGACATATTTACATCATGAATATGCACTAACGGAGGTCAACCTCCTTGTGTTTGATCTCAGGAAGTAGAAAATTGTGAAAAACGGAATGGAAGGAGGAGATCATTCAAGAACAATGCTGTTGGTGAGGTTCAAGGGAAGCCCCGGCCTCCGAATGTGAGTGGGTCGACCACTCCGGCTCTGCTCCACGGCCAGATTTCTGCTCAATTTATGCAGCAGATGGCTGCCTTCTTTCAGCAAATGGCGGGTAATGAGCCACCCCAAGCTCAAATGCCAGTACTGCAGCACAACCACAGCCCTCAGCTCGGCAGTATGAAAAATTGATGAAATTTGGGGCCACCGAGTTTTAAAGGCACTGTGGATCCATTGGAAGCAGAACAGTGGTTGGAAAGAATGGAACGGGTTTTTAGAAAGCTGCGATGTCTGAAGAAATGAAGTTTGAGTATTCTCTCCTTATTACAAGGGGATGCCTATGAATGGTGGAAGACCATCCCCACGACTTGGTGGAGCCACTGTGTTAACACAGTCGACTTCTTGAGGAGTTCCGGCTGAAATGGGTTCCGATGCATATGTGGACATGAAGTTGCAAGAATTCTTGAGTTTGAAACAAGGAACCGAATCAGAGCGAGAATATGAGAGAGATTTTTCAAGACTAAGCCACTATCTTTGGAAGCTTAGTCTCCACCCCAGACAGATGCAAGAGGTTTGAGGTGGGCTAAGGCAGTCCGAGAATGCAAGTTGTGGGATTCGGACATCGAATTTTGCGAATTGATCTCACAGGCCTAGAACTAGAAAAGATAGAATCGGAAGGCGGTGAAGAAGGGTCCACAAGAGAAAGCGAAAAGACTCATGAACAAGCATCAGAAGTGGTTGCAGGAAGAGGAAAGCAGTTTGGGGATCTAGCTCCGTAGAGAGGCAGATTTTACGGCCAAAGACCACCTCGATGCAGTCGTGGACCCAACCAAAGCACCCAGGAGCTCTATCGATGCAGCGGTCTGAAACCCGTGGTAGAACTCATGGTGGGGTTTGTTACTGAGCCATCAGTGCGTGTTTTAAGCGTGGAGGAGCGGACATTTCGCTAAGGATTGCACTAGTCCGCGCCGTGCAGGTCTTTCACTACATCGAAGGATCGGCTCAAGTCTCGCACCCAGGGTCACCGATCATTCTAGAGGCAGGGCGAGAGGTAGTCCCGGTAACACCACGGAAGTCGAGCATTAACGGCCGGCATCGATGGCGCACGATTAGAGTATATACCATGCGTCAAAGGGAAGAGGCGGAAACATCAGATGTTGTAGCTGGTAATTTCTCCATCCTTGACAAAGATGTGCATGTGTTATTTGATCCTGGCTCCACACATTCGTATGTTAGTGCTAGTGTGATGTGTTCTACTACTATTCCGTGTGTACCAATGGACTATGATGTGTTAGTAACTAGTCCATTAGGCCAGGAGGTCAGGGTAAATAGGCTATATAAAGACTGTCCTTTGGTGATCCAAGGACACTTTTTTGTCTGATTTAATTGAAATGCCCTTCAGAGATTATGACATTATCTTGGGCATGGATTGGTTAGCCAGGCATCATGCTATGATTGACTGTAGATCAAGATCACTTTTGGTCTTCCTCGGTATGGTGATGTAATGTCTGAGGAGAGGCGATTATTGCCTTCAAACATCATTTCACCAGATTGCAGCTAGAAAAATGATTAGAAAAGGGTGTGAGGCGTACTTGGCACATGTGATAGACACCCAAGTGGGGAGTCCAGCACTGAAGGACATTCCTACTGTATGTGACTTTCCGGACGTGTTTCCTGATGAATTGCCAGGATTACCTCCAGAAAGAGAAGTGCAGTTTGAAATTGATGTTATGCACAGTGTGGACCCAATCTCCATAACACCATACGAATGGCACTGCAGAATTGAAAGAGTTGAAAGTGCGATTGCAAGAAGCGCTTGACAAGGGCTTTATCTGCCCAAGTGTGACACCTTGGGGAGCGCCAGTGTTGTGTGTAAAGAAGAAAGATGGCACTCTCCGTTTGTGTATTGATTATCGGCATTTGAATAAGGTGACAATAAACAATAGATATCCAATGCACCGCATTGATGACTTGTTTGATCGGTTGAAGTGCGGTATGTGTTCTCCAAAATTGACTCGAGATCGAGTTATTATCGGTGAAAGTACAAGAGCGAGTATTTCTAAAGCGCCTTCAGAACCCGCTATGGCCATTATGAGTTTTTGGTTATGCCATTCGGGTTAACTAATGCTCCGGCTGCTTTTATGGATCTGATGAACACTATCTTCAGACCATACCTCGACCAGTTTGTTATGGTATTTATCGATGATATATTAGTCTATTCGAGGAATGCAGAAGAGCATGATAGACATCTGCGGATTGTACTGCAAACTTTGAGGGAGAAATAGCTATATGCCAAATTGTCGAAGTGTGAATTTTGGCTGAAGGAGATATCCTTTTTGGGGCATGTAGTATCAGAAGAGGGCATTAAGGTAGATCCTAGCAAGATTGAAGCTGTCCTTAATTGGAAGCCACCCAGAAATGTCACAGAGATTCTCAATTTTCTGGGGTTAGCTGGATACTATCGTCGATTTGTGAAGGGATTCTCCATGTTGGCATCTCCATTGACCAAGCTGCTTAGAAAGGATGTGAAATTTCAGTGGACGGACAAATGCCAGCAAAGTTTTGATGAATTGAAAAGATGTTTGTGAGGCTCGATCCGACTTTACCTACAGGGTAAAGAATATACGATTCTGGCGATGCTTCTCACAACGGATTAGGTTGTGTGTTGATGCAAGATCGAAATGTTATTGCCTATGCATCACGCCAGCTAAAACCGCATGAGAGAATTATCCGACGCATGATTTGGAGCTTGCAGCCATTGTGTTTGCTCTTAAGATCTGGAGACATTATTTGTATGGGGAGAAGTGTTACATTTACACAGATCATAAGAGTTTGAAGTATTTGGGCACCCAGAAAGAGTTGAATTTGAGACAGAGGAGATGGTTAGAATTGATAAAAGACTATGATTGTCTGATAGACTATCAGCCAGGGAAAGCTAATGTTGTGGCTGATGCCTTAAGTCGCAAGACTATGGCAAGTCTACGGGTTACTCCTTTGTCTTTGGTACATGAGTTAAGATCATTGCATGCCAGCTTAGAGGTTAATGATGAGGGGCAAGCAGCAGTTGCATGGCATGTACAGCCAGTGCTGATTGATCAGATAAGAATGGCTACTCAGAATGATCAGAAGTATCAGAAGCTATTGGGAGAAGTCCGGAAGGGCAAGAAACCAGAGTTCTCAGTTAGAGATGATGGTTTACTGCTACACCAGGGTAGAATATGCGTTCCTATTGATATTGAATTGAGGAAGATCATTTTGAAGGAAGCACATGAGTCTCCTTTTGCCATGCACCCTGGTGGCACAAAAATGTATAAAGGGTTAAAGGAGCATTACTGGTGGATGTGTATGAAGAGAGATGTGGCAGAGTTTATTTCTAAATGCCTAACTTGTCAGCAAGTAAAGGCAGAGCATCAAGTACCCACTGGGTTGTTACATCCACTACCAGTACCAGAGTGGAAATGGGAGAGAATAACAATGGATTTTGTGATGGGACTTCCGAGGACACAGAAGAGTCATGATGCAGTTTGGGTCATTGTTGACAGACTAACCAAGTCTGCTCATTTTCTGCCAGTCCGAATGGACTATAGTTTGGACAGATTGGCCAGGTTGTACATCGATGAGATTGTGAGATTGCATGGAGTGCCAGTATCTATCATATCGATGCAGATCCTAGGTTCACTTCTAGATTCGGGTAGTCTTGAGAGCCCTAGGAACTAGATTGAACTTCAAGATCGCATTCCATCCACAGACAGATGGCCAATCTGAGGAGGGTAATTCAGATTTTGGAGGATATGCTACGGGCTTGTGTGATTGAGTTTGAGGGCAGTTGGGATACACACTTGCCTTTGATTGAGTTTGCTTACAACAACAGCTACCAATCAAGCATTGGGATGCCTCCATATGAAGCTTTGTATGGCAGAAAATGTAGAACCCCGTTGTGTTGGGATGACGTGGGTGAAAGAAAGATGATCTGACTCGAAATTGTTCAACAGATCAAGAGAAAATCGAGTGATCGAGATCGACTTAAAGTCGCATCGCATCCAAAAGTCCTATGTTGATATGAAAAGAAGGGATATTGAGTATGCAGTGGGTGAGAAAGTTTTCCTCAAAGTTTCTCCTTGGAAGAGAATTATGAGATTCGGCAGAAAGGGAAAACTAAGCCCTCGTTTCATTGGGCCATATGAGGTTCTGGAGAGAGTGGGTCCTTTGGCTTATCGTTTGGCACTACCTCCAGAGTTGGAGAAGATACATAATGTCTTCCATGTGTCTATGTTGAGGAGGTATCGATCAGACCCATCTCATGTACTACCAGTAGAGGAAATTGAAGTGAATCCAGACCTCACATATGAAGAAGAACCCATAGAGATTCTGGCATATGAGGTGAAACAGCTACGGAACAAGCAGATACCGTTAGTAAAAGTGCTGTGGAACCATCATTCGGGCCAGGAGGCTACTTGGGAACGAGAGGAGGACATGAGGAGACAGCACCCACAGCTATTCAGAGATTGATACCAGGTAAAATTTCGAGACGAAATTTATTTTAAGGGGGAGAGAATTGTAACACCCCCGTTTGCATAGCCTGGTATATTTCACTGTTCCGGTGACCGGTGTCAGTCCGGACAATTATTGGGATTAGGGTCACACTTAAGACAACTTGAGAAGCCATAAATACAAATAATTAGTAATGTTTAATTAGTTGACTATAAATAAGAAAAACAGAACATAAGAGGTTAAACGAGCCGAGAGTCACAGCGATGAGTGACCTCCTCTGAACGATCAGCTGAAGTCGTTTTAAACTCAAATTTCAACCGTAAAAGTAGTGACGCTGCGGTCCTTAGGACCCTTATGAACACAAAGTGGAAAAGAGAAAATCACGAAAAAGAATCGTTAAGTCACCAAATAATTAGGTCGTGAGCGGAAGAAATATTGGATTATTTGCAAACCGGGATGAACCGGCGAGGGGCAATTTGGTCAATTGACCCCGAGAGCTGACTCCTGACCTAACTGTCAAATAAAATCGGAGAAAAGAAAATTTTGGAATCGAGAATTAAATTAAAGAACTAATAGAAAAATAAATAGAAAAAAAAAAAAGAAAAAGAGATGAAAATGAAAAAAGTCAAAAGTTATGACATCATGCATGATGTCATAACTAAATTAATAAATTGAATTAATTAAATGGGATTTTGTGGTCTTCCATCAACTAAAATAAATAAAGAAAAGAAATGAAAAAAAAATATTATTTGGTCTTCTTTCCATTAAGTTGCCGCCTCACCCTAATCTTCCCTCTCCCTCACCCAAAACCTCCATTAAAGCTCATTTTGAGCTTGATCAAATCCCTAATTCCACTATAGAAAGTTAAACCTCCAATATTAAACCTTGATTTCAAGCCTTGATAGAGGACTTGACAACAAAAAAAAAGAAGAAAGGAAGAAGTTTGAAGGAAAGAAATTCTGCACTAAGGTTAGTAGATTAACTTTGATTTCTTTTGTTGAATTAGTTGTGTTATTAGCCTAATTAACTAGAAATTAAAGAAATGAAAAAGAAAAAAATTGTGAGGGACCAAACTGAAATTTGGGCAGCTTGATAGGAGTATGATTTACATGAAATTGATGCATTAGAATGAGTTTAAAAGCTTTGATTAGTTGAATGGTTAAGGTTAAGTGCACTAGTTATGGTTAAATGCAAGAGTTAGTGAGTTTAGGGTTTCAATGCAAGGGTTTATGAACCAAAAATTGGAGAAATGCATAAATGGCATATTTGACCTATTGTGAAATGAAATAATGATCAATTAGGACCAAATAAATTGTATGGGAATGGTGGAAAATTTAGCTAAATTCGTAGGTCAATGGTCATCTTCTTGGCAAGATGACCAAACCCACTTTGAAGGACCAAAACTCAAATTTCACAAGTCCAATTGGTATGCCACCAATTGAAGATGAAAATAGACATAAAAGAGCACAATTTTCATTAAGGAACCATGGCCAAAAACTGACCAAAACTTGGTGAAACAATTGACCAAAGTGAATTGATAGCAGGCTGCCTCAAGATTAAATGACCAAATGAACGAATCGTTCATTTGGTCATAACTCGAGTTAGACAGGTCAAATTGACCTGAAATTTGGCCAGGGGTTAGAGGGCATATAGATCTAAAACTTTAATGAAGAACATCACCCCAAATTATGCCATTAACCCATTCAAATAATTGAACAAATTTAGGGTACCAAACCTGCACCTCTGCAGAAAATTCATTGAGCAGCAATGTTTGGATGGCTATAACTCTCTCTAGGAAACTCGGATTTAGGCGATTCTTGAACCGATGGAAACCTAAGACATAGTAGAACATTTCATATGAAGAAAGTTAGACCAAATTATGAACTTAACTTAATCAAATTACTGACCAAATTTGAACCAAAATCTGCCAGAACCCAAAAGTGCAGTATGAGCGATTGCGTGAACGAGAAACTTATTTTGGCCATAACTTGAGCTACAAAACTCCGATTGAGGTGATCCAAAAATGAGAATACACTTAAGACAATAAGGAACATTTTCTATGAAGGAAGTTTTGTCAAATTCCAACAGTAGATCGACCAATGGAATAGTGCAACTTCGGAGCACAAAACCGAAAATTGGCAATTTTGCCAAAATGACCTATGCTTTGATAAAGTGACCAAAACCAACAAGTTTAATGAACAAAATGTGGTATGTGGGTGAAGTTGGAGTTTCCATACCTATTAATCCTTAGAAAGTCAATTATTTGACTTAAATAGTGCAGTGAATAGTAACCCAAAACACAAAATTTCGAGAACGTCGAATTTAACACATTAGAAATAGGTAAATGCGAAGTTAAAATTTATTTTGGGATTTATGTTAAGTTCTAGTACTGAAATATTGTAAAATTTTGTGTTTTAGTTGAAAAGAATATCGGGAAGGAACCCAAGGAAACGAGTCGAGGCTAAGGGACGACTCGCTTGAGGTTTGTGCACAATAAACCCTATTTAAGCATTTTGTCCTTGAAAAATTGATTTATTACGCATTATGAATTTATGAACTTTTGTGTTGCCACCTTGTAATCAAATTGTAACTTTGGAAATGGATTGATTTTTGTATGCAATATTTGAATGAAATGTTTGAAACGAATTTTTGATTCACACTTAGCATGACAGTTACTTATTATTCCTCCTCCATTTATGGGGTTGAGATCATTTATTTTCCTCCCTCTCTGGCTTGCCAGTTGAGGTTGTAGATCGGATGAGTACTCATTAGCTAGCTAGCCACCTCCCTCATTGGTTTCGATTAATGGGGTTGAGATTGCTTTGTCGTGGTGTACAACACGGCATTGATCGAAAATTTTGTGTCATGGCTTAAGTTGTGTACGACTTTGGCAACACTGTGTTTATGCAATTGTTTGACTAAACTGTTGTTTAATATATTATTTGACAAAATGAGTTGTTATGAGCTTTGATATTTGCGAAATGTGATTGTGAAGTATTCAAATTATGTTTCATCAATAAATGATTTATGTATCGCATTTTAAATCTTTATTGTGCACCACTGAGTATGTTTATACTCAGCGATAGTTAAATTCTTATCGCGAGATAAAAGCAAGGAGAAAGCAGGTGAGTGAGTGCGGGATTGACAAGATCTTTTTGATCCCTTTTTGTACGGGTATTGTTTTATACCCTTATGGTTATTTTGATGTAAATACTGTAATGTCATAAGTATCAATGTAAATTGAGCAGTTGTAAATAAACTATAATATTATTATTTTTAGATTTTCTTTGTAAATTTGATATTTGTACATATGGATTTTCTGCCTTATGTTTTGTGAATGGAATTATTGAACATACTGAGTTGACAAATTTGACTTGGATTGTGAAACTGTTTTGAAATGGATTGACTTGAGTTGAATTGTGAATTATTGGAGGTTTGGAGTTGTAAAATAGTTTTGGAAGTGCTTTTTACAGGTATTTGAAGAACTGGTTTCTCAAAATATAGAGGGAACTCTGTCAAAATTTTTATAAAATCTGCGACAAAATTTGAATGGACAAAAATTTTTACTAGTATTTAAACTTTGAATAAATGGTTTTTAATTCTTACCAAAATGCTCACCACTTCCAAAATGTAAGAAAATTGTTTTAAAATCCCTTGTAGGGTACTTAATGAGTTATCGGTAGGTGAAGTTCGGTAGTTCATTAAGTATTCTACGGGAGCATGCTATGCCTTACAGAGGGGTAAGGTGTGACACCCATGATAGCGGATTCCACATTAACCCCAAAAACTTCAAGGATTTACTCTCCTAAAACACAGCTGGTAAATAAAGTTGAAGCATAACAAGAAGGTAAGAGCTAAATTGCCAAACAAAAACAGAAATGGGTTAATTAAAACAATACCTTTTTCTCTTCAAGCTTGTTGTGGCAAAAAATGGTTACCCTCTTCTTGGTAGCCTTAGTTATAAGACCATGTTTGCTACATCTCGTATCCTCAACACTTCCTCAATGGGTATGCTTTCCTACACTTAAAAGAAAGCTTAACAGTTTCAACCCAAAACAAGCACACCAAACACAAATGGTAACTAGACTATCAATGGCTTCAAATATGCTCAGATCTATTACTAAATCCACACTTTCCTTCAACACAGCCTTCAAAACTTCACCTTTGTCCCCCATTTTTTCCTCTTTCCTTCAACACAGCCACTATGAAAAAGAGCATGACAAAGACACAAATTTTGAGATATTTAATGCCCAGTTCAAATAGACTTGATTTAGAGCCTGAATTAGAGTTCAGAAGGCCTAATCAAAGACAACATACTAACACTAAATCTGCAAAAAGAATTAACTAACTGGTGAGAGTAGGAGCCGTTCAATTTACTAAAATGTAGACATTTTTTTCGTGATGTTAATCATGGTTAACTCCCGTGGGCCTCATATTTAAATATTATTATTTTATACTAACTTGGCTGTCACATGCGCATCTCCAAATTCAATTCTCTCTCGTGATTACTATTGAATCTGATTTGCGAAAATAAGCTATAACTGATAATTCACATAAAATTTTGGCCAAATTTGACTGTTAGACCTTTTTATTATAATAATAATAATAATAATAATAATAATAATAATAATAATAATAATAATAATAATAATAATAATAATAATATGGCTTCATTATTGTAGAATGAGATCAATACCATATAAACAGTAATAAGAAAAAAGGGAAAAAAGAGTTAAAGAACATCTGATCAAATTCATTAACTTACAAAATAAATCACATACTTGTACAAAATTATGTGGTTGAATATAACTAATGAAAATTAACTATGAGGGTTTAGTACCTATTTGACACCATGGTTGGAGGTCAAAACTGTTTTTAAAAAATTATATATATAATTTTTAGATGTTGTTAAAAAAAACAGTTTGAAAAAAAAATTATTATTTTTGTCCCAAGGTATTTTGCGGTCGCTTGGATGAAGCTCTTCACTGAAGTGGGAAAAGTGAGGAGTCGCCACTCTAATTTTGAGGGAAATTAAAGAAAACCATTTTGTGAAAATAAATTAAAAGGAAACCACTTCAAAAGAGAAAAGAGATTCTAGGTTCGGGGTCCGTATACAGGCGGGGAAGGTGTTAGGCACCCCTCCTCGTCCCTCAATGAGGGTAAACATATTTAATGTTATGCTCTTCATAAATTAAAAAGATAATTAGAGGGTTGGGATAGTGATGATGTTAATCCTTTGTGCGTAATAAAGGAGTATTTGATATTTCATTTATTTTGGGTTGCCCAAGAGCACGAGTTCGTGAAATGGCCCTTTAGTGAATAGGTGTCGAGTAAAGTTATCTTGTGTATTGGAGTTGTGTTATTTTAATTTGGATTTTGTTAAGAGAGCTCAGATAAGAAGTTTCTACCGATCTCTAGATATGTTTTTTAGAGTTTTAAGTGGGAGATTTCGGATAAGAACTCTCCTCCGAACTCCGCATACATTATTAAGATTTTAGCGAAAATCGGGTAAGAACTCTCTCCCGATCTCTTAAAATATTTGGTTTAACGTTTAAAGTAAAGGGTCTCGGATAAGAACTATCCTCCGATCTTCGTATTTTATTTAAATTTTGAATGAGAATCAGGTAAGAACTCTCCCCCGATCTCTTAAAGTATTCGGTTTAAAGTTTAAACAAAGGATCTCGGATAAGAACTCTCCTCCGGTCTCCATGTTTTAAATGAGAATCAGGTAAGAACTCTCCCCCGATCTCTCAAAGTATTTAGTTTAAAGTTTTAAATAAAGGATCTCGGATAAGAATTCTCCTCCGATCTCTATGTTTTATTTAAAAGAGAATCAAGTAAGAACTCTCCCCCGATCTCTTAAAGTATTCGGTTTAAAGTTTTAAATAAAGGATCTCGGATAAGAAATCTCCTCCAATCTCCATGTTTTATTTAAATGAGAATTAGGTAAGAACTCTCCCCCAATCTCTTAGGGTGTTTGTTATGATCGCATACCGTAGGGACCTTGGACTAAGGATTTTGGCGCCTGAAGGCGCCAGAAACCCCCACAATGCTTTTCTTAACCCACTAATGCCTTATAACTAGAGGATGGATACAAGACCAAACTTTTGCCGATATCCTATGCGATTGCCTTGTCAGAACTCTTTGGCTGGCGATATTCGATCTCTTTTGGTTACTAGTCTGGGATCCGATCTCATCTCGATTCCTGCTCTATTATGCTGTCTCCTGGGCTTGTTTAGTAGCCCGACCTCATAACTTTTTCCTCTGATCTACTATTCAACCTTTTGTTATTTTTATTTGTTCAAAAACATTCACGTTAAGATACTTCTACCAATATTTTTTAAGTTACCTACAATTTGCCCACAACCAAAACACCTATTTTTGAAGGAAATGATAACTAAGAAGAAATAAATAAAGTTTATGAATGAATAGAAGAAGTAAGCTCAAGAAATAACTATTGGCCTGAATAATCTACGTTGGGATTTTTAGTGCAACTGAACTTAATGGAAATTTCGAGCATAAAAGTAGAGAAAATAAAACACGAGCATTCGATAAAGTGACAGTCTAGACACTTACCTGTGGGAGGTTGAAGCTATTGAACTAACTCTGGGACCACAAATATTGTAGAGCTGCAAGCTGATGGTCAAGGGACTAATGCTTACTTCGAAATAATGAGAACCAGGTCAGAATGCAGTTGAGTCGAAGCGACGGTAACTGGGTCAGAATGAGATCAAGCTTGGAGAATAATATGCTGGTATTAGGGTGATGAAGATGAAACTAAACAAAAAATGGTTTCGCAGAGTAATGAACAGACTGAAAATGAAGAATTTCAGGGTTTAAAACTCCTTCAATGGAGATACTTAAGAAAACTAGTTTCTGAAGTTTCTGGATTTTATGCAAGCTTAGAATGGCAAAGTAGCAAGACTGAATTAAATTTCAGAGCCTTTCCATTATAATCACCACCACCTTTTTTGTTCGTCCCTTCTACAGTATTACATGTAGGTATTTATAGGGAACGGGTGCTTCTAATGAAGAGTCAGGATCTCTCATGGGGAGAAGGAAGGTCTGGATTCAAAGGACATAATCCGATGTCTGAGAATTAAAGAGAATCAAAATGGGCGGCTGAGATCCTATTCAGAATATCCGTCCTTTCTCTTCTTAATCCAACGGCTCAGGATCTTGCCTTACAAGATGGATCCGAGGGCTGGGAATAAAAAGTGCCGAACCTGTCGTCTGCTTTTGATCCAAGGGCTCCGGGTTCATCCTTACAAGTATGATCAACGGTGGAGATTGGGATGTACAGGACTGCCATAACTGTTTTGGCGTCTATCAACAATGTGGGCGATTCTGCAAATGATGCATGTGGTGAAGATTTGATCATGCCTGCAACGCTTTAACTAACTCGGCTTTGATTATGAAGAGAGTTATTGGAAGTCATTTTATCCTCTTCATGCTTTCCGTTCTCTATTCCTTCTGATCTCTCTATTATGACCATTTTTTGATCTTTCTCATATCGGGTCCCTCATCGCTTCCCGATCTCTCCCATTCTAGAATTTTCCTCTTCATCCGACTTGTCTTGGTCAACGCAATTAATCCTTTGGTTACCGATGCATGCGCTTCGGTTTTTGTATGCAATAAATGCTCAGGCACTATATATATGCACCCGCGAGAAAGCCCCTTCACACTTCACTTCTCCTTCAGTCTCTTTATTTCTCTGATTCTAGCTTCTCTGGTAATGATTCCGACTATGGTGACTACTTTTGAACTTTTTTCGACTATTTTCTTTGCCCCTCGCCTGAAAATTTACGATCCTAGCGATCGGAGAATTATGAGAACAATATCTGATGACAGTGAGGGAACCTGACTGATTTACCGATCAAGATAAAAAAATGACGATCGTGCCGATCTCGAATCGGTCCACCAGTATAATTGGTGGGCTAATCTTGGGCAAGAGTACTGTTAATTTCAATCTTAATGTCGGTGACTGCCTCTTGAAGTTCATTTGGCTCCTCACCATGTCGGGCGTCCCAACTGTAGCTCGGTTCTGGTCGATGACATCGACGATGACTCCACTCACCATCATGAGAGTCATAGTCACCCCATCTGAGCTGCACATCTATCCGATACCTATGGCTGGCTTTCTGATCAAACACATCTTTTGATTCAGCCACAAGACTAGGCTTTGACATAAGTCCTCACTAGGTAAGATGCAGTGCTGATCTTTAGAGATCGCCCAAATGATGTAATCTGATCTTTAGAGGTTCTCTTAATGATATAATCCGATCTCTTGAGATCGCCCAAATGATGTAATCTGACCTTTTGGAAATGAAATAAAATTTTACTTGAAGGTTATTATTTAATTATTGCATCAGTTATTTTTTCGATCTTTGATATGCATATCTGATCTGATCTCCAACTAAATCATCATTAGCCGATCTGTTACTCTGAAAATTTGCCCAATCCGATAACCCTAGCTAAATGATCTCATTTTATTTGATTTTATTATTGTGTTTCTGGAACCTTCCCGTGACGTGTCAGGAAAGCGGGCCAATTTCGCTAACCGATGAGCTGCTTGGGACTTCGTGAGCATTAAATGCTTAGACGAGTATAAATAGGGGGAGGGTCAATCAGTTGCTCCCTTATGTCACTTTCAGCACTTTGCTAGCAATTTCAAAATTCTCTCGTTTCTTCAAGTATTTCTGGCACCGATCACATTTCGGTAAGGGTTTTGATTCTTTTCTTAGTTAAACTTCTTTTGTTTTCTTGAAAATGAGAGGCGCCGAGGGTTAGAGAGCTGCGAGCCCGCCTTCTATCCATGTTTCGTGGACCTCGGAAGAGGGTGACGTAATTAGATTAGGTGGTCAAGCGGCCGCGGCCTCGTTCCGATCGGTCATTTGCGGTGGCGAGGCGGTATCTTCGGAAGAAAACCTACCAGTGGACGAATTGCCTTTGGTCCTGAGAGAAATCGATCTTCAATCTATAAGTCAAGAGTACAATCTGCGGATCGACTCCTTTGAACTGATCAAATGCCACGGCGATCATCGAGCCGACCACTTCTTTGATGAGAGTGATCTCATCATGGTGTATGAAGAGCAACTGAAGGCCGGGCTCTGTTTTCCTTTAGACGAATTTTACAAGGTCGTCCTAAAATTCCACCACGTCTCGGTAGCTCAAGTGCATCCAAACTCCTGGCGGACTCTAATAGCTTTCCGAGGCCTCTGTCCAGCTAAGGGACTGGAACCCACGGCTAAAGTCTTTGCCGAACTACATAGGCTTGCCCGAAGGAAGGATGATGAGTTATGGTTCTTTCAGGCTAAGCCTAACTATTCTCTCTTTACCGATCTCCCTTCTTCATTGAAGAATTGGAAAAACTGGTTTTTCATTTTGAGGAGCAAAATTCGGAATGGCTTTGAGGGTATGCCACAGAGTTGGCAACACTTGGTCGCTCCGATCCCAAAAAAGATCGCCTTAAATAAGGACGAAGACACCGTGGTGAAAGAGTTAAAGTCTCAAGCATCCACTCAGAAATTCTCTTGCTTAGACGCGGTGATGGCCAAACTGAAGTATTGGATGATGCGGCTAATCACTAATGAAGAATACGAGCTTTAGCTCTCTGACCTCGGCCCTGGTACTATCCATATCCCTGGTCTCTGAATCTTAGCGAACTCACTGACTTCTTCTTTGTGCAGGTATGGCGGGCCGCGATGCTTCCAAGGAGAGCCACAAGCGAAAAAGGGATGTCTCCAGAAAAGTGAGGGTGATGAAGGGGGCCACCATTGTTGATGCTCAGACCCCTCATCGTGAATCAGTAGAGGTGCCGAGCTCTCCTCCTCGATCTCAGAAGCAACCGATCCCTGACGTAGAGGTCATTGCTCCTGCTCCTCAGCAAATCGAGCTTCCACCTCCCCCTCTTCCTCCGATCTCTTCCAATGTAGAAGGGGAGTCTTCCGGTCCTATGGTCAGGACACTTTCCCGGGGCGCTCAACTTCTGATCCAATTATTGGAAAGGAACCGCTCTACAAGGGGGAATCCCGGCCTAGCCAAAGTCATGGGAGCTTCCATCTGCTTCTAAGAAGATCGGAACCGGTTGGCAAAGGAGAGCATGGATGATATTTTAGCTCAGATAATGAGCTTGGGCTTAGAGGCCATTGAAAATCAGCACGTACTTAGAGAGAAAGCCCATGCCTTAAAGAAGGAGATCCTTAAGGCGATCCAAGACTCCTCAACTGCACAAGCTCAGCTCTCCTCTGCTAATGACTACATCGCCAGAATGGAATAGCGGATGAAGCATTATGAGGAGAGGATAGCGGAGATGGAACGAGAACTTGAAGATTCCCGAGCTGGTCGGTCTGCTGATCTCGCTGTTAGTAGTATGCCCTAGAGCATATCATTTAGTAAGTATCTTGTACATGTTTTTATTAATAAAAGGCATTTCCACTTTTCCATTTACATAAGATATTTATGTGTAATAGAAAAGGTCCATTGATATTTAATTAGAAATTCTATTCTTAAGTTGTTAAGAATATGAGTGACAGTATTTCTAGTACAAAGTATCATAAATAGGTTCACAATCGAGGATACTTCATAATAAGGACATGACTTATCCAGAAAGATTGTATTCATGTTTGTTCCCAAGTTATTTATATGAGATATAAATAAGATGGAATGGTGAGTCTCATGCCATATAACAAACATGATAGGCACTTATACATGATAAGTAGGCCGAACCAGTGACACTTATGACAAGCACATGGAGTTTACTCTTGTCAATGTTTTGTCATAAATCATATCAGTGCATATAATCTTTAGACCTGAGATAACACAGTTATCTTGTATATAGGTAGTTTGAGTTTGATACTGCTTTCATACTTGTACTGTGCATGGGTATATGGGCATGTGTTGGCTCCTACTAGTTATATATGGAGGTAGGTGTTGATCAAGATGGAATCTGTTCCTCTAAGTAAATAGAGATAAAATCCTATGTTCATTTAATTATTCTTGATGTTTCAAGTTCCTGGCTAGGATAGATAGATTTAATCAGAAAAGAGTTTCTGATGAGAATCTTTTTAATCAAGAACTGGAATTAAAAGAGAACATAATATTTATAGCAAATAGAGTTTGACATAAACCATGACTCCAACTTGAGTTGGGATTTTTGTAACAGAGAGATTCTAGTACATAGTAACATATGATTATAGGTTCATTTAAGGTAAACCTTATTCCTAATTGGGTGGCCATGGCATGTTATGCTAGGTGTTAACCATGGTCTATGAGATGCATAAAATGATTTAGAGAAATCATTTATGGTAAAAAAGAGTTCTGATGATATTAAGAGTTGATATCATATCTCATTACCAATTAGTGATGAGCCTAGTAAGTCACACACATACACAAGTTATCACCTAATTAAATATGATTTAATTAATTAATTAAAGAGTTTAATTGATTAATTAAATAGGTTTGGTTTGCAATTAAATTGCAAAGTCCTTAGCATGACTTGAAACCAAATTTAGATTATTGGATGTATAGTATAAGTTAAATTTATATTTAAAGTGTTTAAATATGAATTTAATTAATGAGAAATTAATTAATAGAGATTAATTAATTAATTTATATTTGATATAAATTGATTAGAAGAAGAGAAATAATTATTTTGGGTTGAGAACTCAAAATTAAGACACAGGGGCTTTTTGGTCATTTCACAGGGTGACATGTGGCACAATGAGATGGTGACACATGGCACAATGAGATGCTGACACATGGCACTATACATAAGCTTGCCAAATGTCTTTTAATCATGTAAGATGATTAAAATTAAGATTAAATATAGGTTTGACACTTGGCGCAATGTGATTGGGTCAATTAAACCTAGAACTAATCAGAGGGTGACATGTGGCAAGGGTTTAATGTGTTGACCTAGCTATATAAGTGTTGTTATGAAAAAAAAATAACACAACCAGCAGCAAATAACCTTGGTGCCGCCACTCAAGAGGCTTCCCTTCTCTTCATCTTCTTCTCTCATCTATTCCAAGAGATTAGCAAACAATCTTTTGAATTAAGAATACTAGAAATTGTTTCTAGTGTCCTGTTTACATCTTTAATCTCTTAAAAGATAGAACTTAATTTTCTAAATAATTAAAAAAGCTTTAGAAGCTATTCAAGGGTTGCCATAGGTATTCTTGGTATGGACAAGCTAGAGGGACAACATCTGGTGTCCTGAAGTAGCATCTGAAAGGCACAAATACACTGTAGTGCATCAAGAGGTTAGTGTATTTGTTCTTGATTTAATCTAGGGTACTAAAATTAATTTGATTAATTTTAAAATCTTAAATGGAAAATACAGATCCAAAAACATATTAAAAGTGTTTTAATATATTGTTTATCATTGAAATCGAATAGATAAAAATAAATCTTGCATGATGCATGTGACCTTAGGTGAAAATTTTTGAATTCAATGGTATAAACTTGTGTTTTTCACTCTTCCGTTCCTTCAATCGGTATTAGAGCCACTATATTTGCCATTTAGATTGTTGATTATATGATTTAATTATGTGTTTTGATCATGAGATGATTTATCCATTGCTGGTTGCAATGGATGTGTGGCAGCATGCAAGAGAACACCTTCATGGTGCACAAGGTTTGTGGCGTCATGGGTGGCTCAAGGTTTGGCTTTTTAATTTGCAATTGTTATATGATCTAAAAGCTCATCCTATGTCTAATTAAATTGTTTAATTAGAATTTCAATCACACAATTAAATTTTGATTCAAATCTGAATTTTAAAAATTGTTTGAATGTGATTCAAATCTGAATTTTAAAAGTTGTTTGATTGTGATTCAAATCTGAATTTTTAAAGTTGTTTGAATCATATTTAAATCTGATTTTTTAAAGTTGTTTGAATAATATTTAGATTTGAATTTTTAAAAATTGTTTGAATGTGATTCAAATCTGATTTTTTAAAAATTGTTTAAATGTGATTCAAATCTGAATTTTTAAGGTTGTTTGAATGTGATTCAAATCTGAATTTTTAAATTTGTTTGAATGAGATTCAAATCTAAATTTTTAAATTTATTTGAATCATATTCAAATCTGAATTTTTAAGTTGAATATGAGATATTCAATTTAATTTAAGTATGTATGTTTTATTTAATTGTTAAATAGTGATATGCATGATGGATGATCATGGACTATAAAAGACCAATGTGATTGGATTTATTTCTTTTATGATTCTTTGGAATTGTAAATTAATTAATTTATTTTAATTTATTTTGGACATGTATTATTAAGTTTGTAATAATTTTTGGGTTGTAATTTCATTATTTAAGTTCTTGTAAATTCGCATTGGTATGCCAAGGATTACTATGTAATATTGGATTGCAAGAAGTTTAAGGAGGTCAAGAGCATTGGTGGGACTAGTGGGACGAATTCAAGATCAAGTGTTGATTATGTACTCTTTCAGTAACTCTTGTAAAATGAATGAATGAAATGCACTTAGGAATGCCCTGATTCAATTCTTAGTGGCTCAGAATTGAATCCCTTAGAAAGTTTATGATCATATCATATTTACTGCTTATCCATGAATGCAAAAGATGTATGGGAATGTATGCAATTATATGATATATGCATGCTAAATGGATAATGTGTAAAGTGAGACCTTTAGTAATTAGGATGACCATAAAATCTTCTAAACAAATGATTAAGTTGGAAATGCTATAATTAAAGTAATTATAACATGCGCCCTCCATTGGGGCAATTATTTTAAGAAAATTTAAATAGTTGCATAAGATGCAATTAATTTAAGAGATTTTCTTAAGAATAATTGTTAAGTATGAGATGTTGTAAATATATAAATGGTTTGGTGGCCAATATTGGATGTACCTGAGGACATTAAAATTATTTTCATAATTACTGGCTCAATGGGATCAACTTAACTAATGCAAGATAAGTCAATAATGGATGTACCTGAGATTTTGAGCATTAGGGGCTAGGTAAAGGATTGAACCTCACATGAGATGTGATGGGCAAGGAGTTGCTCACTTATAGTTTATTGTAATTCCAATAACGGATGTACCTAAGGATGATCAATAGAATTATAAGAATTCAATCACCCACTAGAAATCCATCCAACTATGATTTCCGTTTTCTACTTTGGAAGTGTAGGATTCACTAAGTTAGTGGGAGGACCAATTTGATTAAAAGACCATAATTATTTTGGTTAATTACTTGATACATTTACTAATTAATCTGGTTATTTTTTGTAATTAATTTTATGATAATAATGAGCATAGAACAACCACCACCATCCAATATCCTTGCAAGTATACTTGATCGCAATAGGTTGACAAGACCTAATCTCTCTGATTGGCTAAGAAATTTGAAACTTGTCCTGAACCTTGAACATATAGGATATATTCTAGACTCAAATGTTCCTGGTCCCTTACCTCCAGAGGCCACTCCAGAGGAACATGAAACTTTGGACAAGTGGAAGGAGCATGATATGAGAGCTAAGTGTTACATGCTTGCTTCCATGAGTAATGAGTTACAGAAGCAGCATGAGAACATGCAGAGTGCGAGTGAGATCCTCCTTCACTTACAAGAGTTGTATGGTGAGCACAGCAGGAATGCTAGGTATGAGATATCTAGACAGCTATTCCGCATGAGGATGTCTGAGGGACAGAATATTGGGGATCATGTCCATAAGATGATTCGACTGATTGAGCAGCTGGAACATCTTGATTTCAATATGGATTTCTAACTACAGACGGATTTAATCCTTCAGTCCCTTCCTGAGCCTTTTGGGAATTTTGTGACAAATTTTCATATGACTAAACAGGAATGCACCTTAGCCGGTTTACTCAACATGCTGGTTATTGCCCAAAAGAATATGCCGGCCAATAAAGGAAAAGAGGTAGCTTTGATTGCATCTTCTTCTGCTGGAAAGTCCAAGGGCAATAAGGAAAAGAAACCTCAGATTCCTAGTCTTTCTAAGAAAATAGCTAAACAGAAAGGGAAGACTAAAGCTAATGGAGGCAAAGGAAAGTGTTTTCACTGCCAGTAGGATGGGCACTGGAAAAGAAACTGCCCAGAGTATCTTGCTTCTCTGAAGAACAAGAAGGATACACCTTCGGAAGGTATGTCCATATCTTATTATTTAGATTCTGATGATACTCATAGTTCATCTACAGGTTGGGTTTTAGATACTGGTGCCAGTTCTCATATTTCTAATGATATGCAGGAATTAACAAATAGTAGCAGCTTGCGTTCTCAAGATGTTAGAGTCCGGATTGGAAATGGTTCAACTGTTGAAGCTTTAGCCATAGGATCTAAATCTTTTTACATGTTTGGACATGTTTTGTGTTTGGATAATATTTTATATGTACCTAATGCTTTTAATAACATCATTTCTATATCTAGTTTGACTAGAAATGGTTATGAATTTCAGTTCACAGATGATGTTTGCAATATTTATTTTGGAAATAAATATTTTGGTTCGGGTTATATGAATGAAGGTCTTTATTATTTAGATAATAATGACAAACACAAAATGAATGCAAGTGATCTAAATGAATGCAATGCCATGGTGAAAACCAACTCAAGTTCAAAACATATTTGGCACTTTAGGTTATGTCATGTTGCAGAAGATAGGATTGTAAAATTGGAGAAAATGGGGATTCTATCCTCATTGGGCTCTGAGCCTACTCCAACTTGTGAATCTTGCCTTCAGGGCAAAATGACTATATCACCCTTTGTTAGACAAGGACTAAAAGCTAAAAATATTTTGGAGCTAATACATAGTGATGTATGTGGTCCATTTAAAGAAATGGCTAGAGGTGGCTTTCATTACTTTATTACCTTTACTGATGATAAATCAATGTATGGGTATTTGTATTTGATGAAATACAAACATGAATCCTTTGAAAAGTTCAAAGAATTTAAATTTGAAGTAGAAAATCAAACAAGAAAGAGTATTAAAGCTCTTCGATCAGATCGTGGAGGTGAATATTTGAGTACTGAATTTGATGAACACTTGAAAGAGCATGGCATTGTTTCCCAGCTGACTCCTCCAGGAACGCCACAGCTGAATGGTGTATCTAAAAGGAGAAATCGTACCCGATTGGATATGGTACGTAGTATGATGAGCTATACTGATATGCCAATCTCCTTTTGGGGATTTGCATTAGAATCAGCTTTGCATATTCTGAATAGGATTCTATCAAAATCAGTTTCTTCCACACCTTATGAGATATGGCATGGAAGAAAACCAAGTCTTAAGCATGTTAAGATTTGGGGTTGTCCAGCTTATATCAAAAAGCTGAATACTGATAAATTGGAAACCAGATCAGAAAAAGGTCGATTTGTTGGATATCCAAAAGATAGTTTTGGATATTATTTTTATTTGCCTACTTCACAAAAGGTTGTGATAAGTAGAGATGCCACATTTTTTGAACAACAATTTGTTCAAAAAGGAGGCAAAGGAAGGCAAATAGAGTTAGAATTGGAGAATTCTGATCAAATAACAGATCAGATGGATATAAATCCATCTTGTCAACCTATACCCATTGATGAAACATCTACAGCTATTCCTCGTAGAACAACCAGGGTATCTCACCCAACAGTGAGATATTGTAACACCCTCCCTGTAGCAACTCCGTACATTCTACTGTTCCGGTGATCAGTATTAGTCTGGACAGCTAAAACGTCCGGAAAAATATTTAAACTAAAGTGAGGAACCATAATTAACTCAAATATTAATAAGAAAAATTTAGGAAAAATTTTAGAAATAAAATACAACCAAGTTAAATGAGCCGGTGCCATAACGATGGGTAACCTAGTGAGAAATTGCGGTTTTCGCAACTAGGAGCCCTAGACCCAGGGGAAAAATTATAAAATAATTTTTGGGACTCCAGAGAAGGGACATTGAGGTTCTTATGGCATTGGAATGCCACGAAAATGCTTAGAAAATATTTTCAATTGGTACAAATAATTTTGGCCCGTTAAGCCAAACGGAGGGCATTTTGGTCATTTCGTCTTCAGAGATGATTTTTGGCCGACTTATCCAGTTAAGCAAATAATTATTATGATCTAAAATATGAATAAATATTACTAAAAATTAAATTGGAAATGAGTAGAGAAGAGAAGAAAAGAAAATGAAAGAAAATACTAATTATGACATCATATGATGTCATTTAAATTTCCTCCACCAATCACAATTTGTTAAACTCATTAAAAGAGATAAAAGAGACCAAAAAATTGAAAAACCAATCTACATCTTCAACCTTTGGGCACCCAAAAACGTTGAGAGAGAGAGAGAGAAGAGATTCCACCATTTTCAAGCTTAAAAGCTTGAATTTCCTCTCCATTTGTTCACCAAAATTGCCAAGTCCCTTCACAAAAATTTGATCTTTCACCTAGAAAAAGCTGTTGGCAGCCAAAGAAGAAGAGATTAAGGAGGTTTAATCAAGGTTAAGTGAAGCTCAAAAAGGTTAGTGCACTAAACAATTTCTTTTCTTTCTTTAATCTTGTAAGCATGCTAAATCAAGTAGAAATTGTGTGAAATTAAAAGAAAAACTTGAGTGAATGAAATCTCTAAATTTTTTAGCCATGAGAAAGTTTAAGAATTGTTGGTTTTTGATGAAATTAAGTGGCTTAATTATGTTATTGATGAGTATAGATGATGGATAAAGTGATTTGGTATGAGTTTGGTGTGTGTATGCCATAAATTAGAAATTGGAGTTAGGGTTTGAGCATGAAATGGGGACTTTGGTCATGTAATGATGAAAGTGAGTTTTAATGGTCAATTAGTGACCATTTGGTTATGTGTAAACAAGAAATGAGGTGGTTTGATTAGTGGGAATTGCAGTTGGTGTGGCTGCCCATGGTGACCTACAGAATTGGACATGAGTCCAGCAGGTTTGGGCAGCCATAACTTGAATTTTACAGGTTCAATTGGTGCAAAGCCAATTGGACATAAAACTAGACACATAATGGCACAACTTTGGTGAAGAAACCATGCCCATAAAACCAAACCAAGTAGACCAAAAGCTTGCCCTAATCTGGGTGACCTACAGTCTGTTTCTGCAGAATGACCAAATGAATAGTATTTGGTCATTTGGCCATAACTCAGTGTAGAATGGTCCAATTGACCTGAAATTTTACCAGCAACAAGCTGAGATATAGACCAACAACTTTCATGAAGAAACCTAACCCAAATTATGACCAGAACCTATCCAACAAGTGAGTTTCAGTCACTATTCATTGCATTGTAGATATGGTCAGTCCAGAAAAATTTCAATCCGGCTAGTTGTGGTTTTTGGACCATAACTTGAGCTACAAAACTCCAAATGGAGTGATTCAAAAAAGGAAATGCAACTAGACAAAATAAAGAACAACTTTCATGTTGATCAGTTTGCCAAATTCTCACTGCAAAATTAACCAATGGAACAGTAAAAACAAGGCATAAAAAGTGAAAATTCTGCCTAACTAACATTAAGCTTAGAAATGGTATTGGCAACCAATACCAACAAATTTTGAATGCAAAATGTGGTATATTGATGATATTAAAACCAATGTACCTATTGCCTATGCAAAAGTCAACATTTTTGTTGACCAATGAATAGAATAGTGACACTAAAACTTAAATTCCAAAATTTGTGAAACTTAAAAGTGTGAAATGCTCTAGTATACCTAACAAGATTGGTTTGGATAGCTTGGCATGCCAATAGGGTTCAATTAGCAGTACTGCACTTGGAATTATGTCATTCTGTGATTTCATGGCTTTTAGCCATTCTGACATTATGTTGATACTTGGCCTTGTGCCTAATGTTATTCTGACTTATTAGGCGTTACATTTGCCTGCAGGAGACACATATGTGACCGATGGTGTGACGGCCCAACATACTTGATACCCAGTGCCAGTTTACCCGTTTATCCAGTCCAGTCATCCAGTATAGGTTACTTGGGCAACCAAAAATGAAAATGGATAAATTTAATGAAATAATGAATATAACAAGTACAAAATATGTAAGACTACAAATACTCATCGAAAATTTATTTGCAATGAGACATCAATATATTCAATGCATATTTATTTTCTGTTATTTCTTTTTATTTTATTATTGGCACCACTAAGTATTATTGCTTAGCGCGTTGCTTTTGCCACGCGTAGGTTCTGGAGATACTAACCGAGAGCCCAGTAGACCACAGACTGGGTGAAACCTCCTACAGCTCTGCATAGTGTCCGTGTCACCTCACCATCTTCAGTGCATTAGTAGGACACTAGGTTTCATTTTGGTATTTTGTAACTAACTTTTATTTTCTCATGTGTAATTGATACTTTTGTAATATATTTTGATATTAATGTAAATAGTGAAAATTGTGTTTATGAATGGAACATTGAGTATTTATTTATGACTTGTATATGAATATTATGTGAAATGAATGAATGAGAAATGGAAATATTGTTGAAAAATATTGAGACCATGTTGATGGTTATTGGAGTTTGGAAGTGTTTTTCACAGGTTCCGAAGAACTGTTTTCTCCATTTTTAGCCGGCACTCTGCCGAATTTTCTATAAAATTTGCGGAACCTCAAATAAATTATAATTTCAATAAATGACTTAAATGAATTATATTTCACAAATTGTACTTCATAACTTTGAAAAAAAAAATAAATTAGGAAGGATAAAAATGATTGAAATAAAATAGGGTGTTCCGGTACACTGTGTGACATATCTTTCTCGGCTATACTATAGACGGGTAAGGGGTGTCACATATATGGTTTCCTTCATGAAGAAGGACAAGAGTTGTCTACTCATGAAGAAGTAAATCATGGAGATGATCCACTCACCTATGAAGAAGCTATATCAGATATAGACTCTTCAAAATGGATTGATGCTATGAAATTCGAAATTGATTCCATGTATAAAAATCAAGTTTGGGATCTTGTTGGCCCACCTGAAGGTATTGTACCTATAGGGAAAAAATGGGTTTTCAAGAAGAAAATTGGTTCTGATGGAAAGGTAGAGACCTATAAGGCAAGGCTAGTAGCGAAAGGGCTTCGCCAAAGGCAAGGAATCGACTATGAGGAGACTTTCTCGCCTATTGCCATGCTTAAATCAATTAGGATTCTATTAGCAATAGATGCATACTATGATTATGAGATTTGGCAGATGGATGTCAAAACAGCTTTTCTCAATGTATACATTGAAGAAAACATTTTTCATGGAACATCCTAGTGGTTTTGAATCCCAAGATGATTCTAAGGTATGCAAGCTAAAGTGATACATTTATGGGTTGAAGCAAACTTCGAGGAGTTGGAATATCTGTTTTGATGAAGCTATTAAATCATTTGGTTTTATAAAAAATAAGGATGAGCTATGTGTATATAAGAAGGTTAGTGACAGTGCTATCAGTTTCCTTGTCTTATATGTGGATGACATACTGTTGATGGGTAATGACACAGGTATGTTGACAACTGTAAAGGTATGTTTGTCAAATACATTCTCCATGAAAGACTTAGGGGAGGCAACCTATATTCTTGGGATTCGCATCTATAGAGATAGAGCGAAAAGAATAATTGGTTTATCCCAAAGTCTATACTTGGAAAATGTGTTAAAGAGGTTTAACATGCTTGATTCCAAGAGAGGATTGTTACCAGTGAGACATGGTATCCATCTTTCTAAAGAGATGTCTCCAAAAACACCTAAAGAAAGAGATAAAATGGCCAGGATTCCATATGCTTCGACTATTGGAAGTTTAATGTATGCAATGTTGTGTACTAGGCTGAATATCGCATATGCTGTTAGTTTGACTAGTAGGTATCAATCCAATCCAGGTTTGGAACACTGGATAGCTGTCAAGAATATCCTTAAGTACTTGAGAAGAACTAAGAATTTATTCTTGATCTATGGAGGTAGAGACTTACAATTCAATGGTTATACTGATTCTGATTTTCAATCAGATATCGATGATAGAAAGTCTACCTCTGGATATGTGTTCATTTGTAATGGAGGTGCAGTCAGTTGGAAGAGTTCCAAACAGAGCACGACTGCAGATTCCACTACCAAGGCTGAGTATATTGCTGCATCAGATGCTGCAAAGAAAGCTGTTTGGATAAAGAAGTTTGTAACAGAACTTACAGTAGTTTCTTCCATTGAGTCAGCAGTTCCACTATACTGTGACAACAATGGAGCAGTCATACAGGCTAAGGAACCAAGGTCTCACCATAAATCCAAACACATAGAAAGGCGCTATCACATTATCAGAGAAATAGTTGGACGAGGTGATGCAGCCATGCAGAAAATAGCATCAGCTAAAAATCCAGCTGATCCATTCACTAAGCCTATGTCACAGACTCAGCTAGACCGACATCTTGAGAAGATGGGTCTAAGATATTGTAATGAATGGCTCTAGTGCTAGTGGGAGATTGTTAGTAGTATGCCCTAGAGCATATCATTTAGTATGTATATTGTACATGTTTTTATTAATAAAAGGCATTTTCACTTTTCCGTTTACATAAGATATTTATGTGTAATAGAAAAGGTCCATTGATATTTTGTTAGAAATTCTATTCTTAAGTTGTTAAGAATATGAGTGACAGTATTTCTAGTACAAAGTATCATAAATAGGTTCACAATCGAGGATACTTCATAATAAGGACATGACTTATCCAGAAAGATTGTATTCGTGTTTATTCCCAAGTTATTTATATGAGATATAAATAAGATGGAATGGTGAGTCTCATGCCATATAACAAACATGATAGGCACTTATACATGATAAGTAGGCCGAACCAGTGACACTTATGACAAGCACATGGAGTTTACTCTTGTCAATGTTTTGTCATAAATCATATCAGTGCATATAATCTTTAAACCTGAGATAGCACAGTTATCTTGTATATAGGTAGTTTGAGTTTGATACTGCTTTCATACTTGTACTGTGTATGGGTATATGGGCATGTGTTGGCTCCTACTAGTTATATATGGAGGTAGGTGTTGATCAAGATGAAATCTATTCCTCTAAGTAAATAGAGATAAAATCCTATGTTCATTTAATTGTTCTTGATGTCTCAAGTTCCTGGCCAGGACAGAAAGATTTAATCAGAAAAGAGTTTCTGATGAGAAAATCTTTTTAATCAAGAACTGGAATTAAAAGAGAACATAATATTCATAGCAAATGGAGTTTGACATAAACCATAACTCCAACTTGAGTTGGGATTTTGTAACAGAGAGATTCTAATACATGGTAACATATGATTATAGGTTCATTTAAGGTAAATCTTATTACTAATTGGGTGACCATGGCATGCTATGCTAGGTGTTAACCATAGTCTATGAGGTGCATAAAATGATTTAGAGAAATCATTTATGGTAAGAAAGTGTTCTGATGATATTAAGAGTTGATATCATATCTCATTGCCAATTAGTGATGAGCCTAGTAAGTCACACACATACACAAGTTATCACTTAATTAAATATGATTTAATGAATTAATTAAAGAGTTTAATTGATTAATTAAATAGGTTTGGTTTGCAATTAGATTGCAAAGTCCCTAGCATGACTTGAAACCAAATCTAGATTATTGGATGTATAGTATAAGTTAAATTTATATTTAAAGTGTTTAAATATGAATTTAATTAATGAGAAATTAATTAATAGAGATTAATTAATTAATTTATATTTGATATAAATTGATTAGAAGAAGAGAAATAATTATTTTGGGTTGAGAGCTCAAAATTAAGACACAGGGGCTTTTTGGTCATTTCACAGGGTGACATGTGGCACCATGAGATGGTGACACATGGCACTACATATAAGCTTGCCAAATGTCTTTTAATCATGTAAGATGATTAAAATTAAGATTAGATATAGGTTTGACACTTGGCACAATGTGATTGGGTTAATTAAACCTAGAACTAATCAGAGGATGACATGTGGCAAGGGTTTAATGTGTTGACCTAGCTATATAAGTGTTGTTATGAAAAGAAAATAACACAACCAGCAGCAAATAACCTTGGTGCCGCTACTCAAGAGGCTTCCCTTCTCTTCATCTTCTTCTCTCATCTATTCCAAGAGATTAGCAAACAATCTCTTGAATTGAGAATACTAGAAATTGTTTCTAGTGTCCTATTTACATCTTTAATCTCTTAAAAGGTAGAACTTGATTTTCTAAATAATAGAAAAAGCTTTAGAAGCTGTTCAAGGGCTGCCATAGGTTTTCTTGGTGTGGATAAGTTAGAGGGACAATATCTGGTGTCCTGAAGATGCATCTGAAAGGCACAAATACACTGCAGTGCATCATGAGGTTAGTGTATTTGTTCTTGATTTAATCTAGGGTTCTAAAATTAATCTAATTAATTTTAAAATCTTAAATGGCAAATACAGATCCAAAAACATATTAAAAGTGTTTTAATATGTTGTTTATCATTGAAATCAAATAGAAAAAAATAAATCTTGCATGATGCATGTGACCCTAGGTGAAAATTTTTGAATTCAATGGTATAAACTTATGTTTTTCATGCTTCCGTTCCTTCACTCGCTCGTTATGTTGAAGACCTTTGGGCGAAGGAGGAAGAGCTCCAAGCCAAGGATGAGGAACTTCAAGCTAAGGAAGAGGAGAGCATTACGAAGGAGGCCGGGGCTTATGTGAACGCCTATAATGACCTTCTGGCCGAGCTGAGGAAGCGGTATCCTGAAGAGGACTTCTCCTGGATGAAAGAGCTCGCCCTAGAGGCCAAAGATGAGAGCGACGAGGATCCAGAGAGAGAGAAAGAGAATGAGAGAAATGATGATGTACTTAGAGAACAGGCTGGGAGAGACCCTCCAGCCGAATGACTTGTAAATTTTTATTTTGAAATGAAGTGAAGTTCTCTCTTTTTGTTCAATTTCTTGATGAGATCGGAAAGCATCCTAATTGTATGAGTAGTTAAATGTTTGAACGTATTAGAACATCAAACTTAAAAGCAACTATTAACCTAAGTATAAGAGGTCGGAAAAATATTGTATGCATGAGATCGGACTAAGCCATTACCAAACACCGGGTAGAACTTTAGAACATTAGAATTGGAAATACTTGATTTGAATTCTTAAGATTAGAATCATCATTAAATCGGACAGAAACCTTAACTTTATTTTAAGGAATATCTGGGACATACAAGTGAAGAACCCGATTCTAGCATTAGCTAAATGACTTTCCATAATATTTGTAAAGAGAGATCGGGAGGCAAGACTAGAGGGTACAGAGACCTGAAATTAGTTCGAACCCCTCTGATAAGAGATCGAAAAACAATTAACTAAGTGTGGGATCAGTTTATTGTTTGAAAAAGTCAGTTGTGATCGAAGGACGTCAGCTGGGAGTCAATTTTAAAGTCCCTTGACCTCGGTGATCGGCCAAAATATGGCGTCGACAGCTGTCCCTCTTTACATAATTTCTATTGAAGGGAATAAAATTTTCCCGTATAGGAATTATATAAAGATTCAGACCCATATTTTAGGTGATTGGGGTATGACAAATTAAAACACTGAGAATCAAAATTTGACTTGGAAGTTAAAAGCTGGAAACTAAAATCAACTTAGATCAAGGAACCAGAGGTTGATGATAGGAATTTAAATGTAAGAAATTAAAATCAACTTGTATCAAGGAACTAGAGGTTGATGACAGGAATTTAAATACAAGAAATTAAAATCAACTTGGATCAAGGAACCAGAGGTTGATGACAGGAATTTAAAATCAACTTGGATCAAGGAACCGGAGGTTGATAGCATGAAGTTTAAAATGCTGAAAATTAAAATCAACTTGGATCAAGGAACCAGAGGTTGATAGCATGAAATTTAAAATGCTGAAAATTAAAATGAACTTGGATCAAGGAACCAGAGGTTGATAACATGAAATTTAAAATGCTGAAAATTAAAATCAACTTGGATCAAGGAACCAGAGGTTGATAAAAAGAAATTTAAATGCTAGAAATTAAAATCAACTTGGATCAAGGAACCAGAGGTTGATAACAAGAAATTTAAAATCAACTTGGATTAAGGAACCAGAGGTAGATAACAAGAAATTTAAAACTAAAATGCTGACAAAGTAAGGCTAACCTGACTCGAGAAGTTCTTTCGAGTCGAAGTGTACTTAACAGGATCCCAAAGATAAACGGTTAATGGAGGACCAGTCCCAAGACCTAACCCACCACTTTCCTTTTCTTACTCACTTCCCAGGATGCCCTTTCTGTTCTCGACTTCCCTCTTATTTTGCGAAAAGTGCCCTTGCGGATTTTCACTTTCCCCTCTGCAAATTTGACTAGAAGCGCCCTTCTGGATCTTCACCCTTAGTTTTTTTTTTTTTTTTTTTGCTATTGATCATTTCCTGCAAATCTCATAGCAAAGTACATGAGGTTATCAATATTTAAATCCTACTCTTATGACAAAATTTTAACGGATTAATAACGCATAAAATAAAGGTGTAGAAGAAAGATAACATTAGAGTGTGGGTATATAAGAAAGATAAATCAGAGTGTAAGTAAGAAAGATAAATCAGAGTGAAAGAATGACTTTATTACAGCTTGAGAATAAAGGTAGAGTTTTTTTTTAAAAAAAGAAAGGTACAAGAATGGTTCTCACAAATTTCTTATAGTCAACTTCAAACTCCCTTAACTGCCATTATTTCAAGTGGTCTTTTGATGAATGTTCGTGCCGTGGTGTCTTATTTCCTTTCCTGGTCCCGTATTTCTTTCTTTATTTTTCCATTTTCTGGTTCTAAGGGCGCCCTTTCGGGTTTTCACCCCTAGAATTTTTTTTTTTAGGCTCGCTTTTTTAGGGTGCCTTTTTGGGTTTTCACCCTTCACTCATTTTATAGAAAGCGCCCTTGCGGGTTTTCGCCCTCTTTCGCACATTTTGCAAGGAGCACCCTTTTAGGTTTTCACCCCTACTCCCTTTTTTTTTTTTTTTGGCATAATACCTTTTGACAGCATCTGCATTCACGGGTCTTGAGAATTCTTCGCCGTCCATGTGGGTCAAGATCAAGGCACCACCGAAAAATGTCTTTTTAACTACATAGGGTCCCTCATAAGTTAGCGACCATTTGCCCCGAGTATCATTTTGATTTGGAAGAATCTTTTTCAGGACCTGATCTCCTGGTTGAAATTCACGTGGGCGAACGCCTTTGTTAAATGCCCTAGCCATTCTTCTTTGGTATAATTGCCCATGACACGCTGCTGCTAGCTTTTTCTCGTCCAACAAATTCAATTGGTCTAACCTTGATTGGTTCCATTTGACTCATCGATTCCTGATTCTTTCAGAATTCTCAGGGAAGGAATTTCTACTTCAATAGGCAAAACAACTTCCATTCCGTAAACTAGTGGGTATGGAGTTGCCCCAGTTGATGTCCTTACAGAGTTCCGGTATGCATGAAGAGCGTAGGGAAGCATATCATGCCAATCTCTATAGGTGACGGTCATTTTCCGGTTATTCTCTTAAGATTTTTGTTAGCGGCTTCTACCGCTCCATTCATCTGGGGATGATATGGTGAAGAATTGAGATGTCGGATTTTGTATTGGTCATATAAACTTTGGACCTTCGGACTGTTCAAATTCTTAGCGTTGTCAGTGATGATTTCGCTGGGGAGGCCGTGTTGGCAGATGACATTATTTCAGAGAAATTTGAGAAATGTATTCTGCAAAATGTGGGCATATGACGTCACTTTGACCCATTTAGAAAAGTAGTCAATAGCCACCAAGATGAACCTATGCCCATTGGATGCCTTGGGATTAATGGGACCCATTACGTCGATGCCCTACATTGTAAGAGGCCAAGGTGAGACGAGATTGAACAATTGATGAGGCAGAACGTTTATCGGATCCGCATAGATTTGACATTTATGACATTTCTGAAAGTACTCGATGCAGTCTTTCTCCATAGTGGTCCAGAAGTATCCCCGTCTCATAATTTGCTTGGCCATCATATGTCCATTAGCGTGGGTTGCACAAATCCCCTCATGAGTCTCGAAAAGGATCCTCCTTGCTTCTTTTGCATCTACGCATCTCAACAATTCGCCATTGGAGCTCCTTTTGTACAGAATTTCACCGCTGGGGAAATATCCCAAAGCTAATCTCCTGATCATTCTCCTTTCGTTTCTGCTTGCCCCTGGGGGGTATTCCCTGGTTTTGATGTAGACTTGGATATCATGGTACCAGGGCTTACCATCGATTTCTTCCTCGACCATGAAATAGTAAGCTGGCTCACCCCTTGCTTTGATCTGTAATACCTGAGTCGTCTGCCCCTCTTCCATTTGAGCCATGACAGCCAGAATGGCTAAGGCATCCGCAAATTGATTCTTGTCCCGACTGAGGTGAGTGAAAGAAATTTCTTCAAATTTCTTGATCAATTCTAGTAGATAATTTTGATATGGGATCAGCTTCGGGTCCTTGGTTTGCCATTCTCCCTTGACTTGATAAATGATTAAGGCCAAATCTCCATACACCTCTAACTTTCTGACTTTCATTTTAATTGCAGCCTGTAAACCCATCACACAGGCTTCGTATTCTGTGACATTGTTGGTGTAGTCAAATCTTAACTTGATAGCTATCGGGAAGTGTTTTCCATCAGGGGATACCAATACAGCTCCGGTCCCATTACTAGACAAATTGACAGCTCCATCAAAATACATTTCCCATACATCAGCTGGTTCCTTTTCCTTGCCGCCGACCTCATTAACATGCTCATCAGGGAATTAAAAATCCAAGGCCTCATAATCTTGGATAGGGTTTTCTGCTAGGAGATCAGCAATTACGCTCCCTTTTACTGCTTTTCTGGTCATATAGGCAATATCATATTGAGAGAGTATGACCTGCCATTTTGCTATCCTCCCTGGCACGAATGGGCTGTCAAATACATACTTGATGGGATCTATCCGAGAGGAGCCATGTCTTATGATTCAACATGTAGTGTTTAAGCCGATTCACCATCCAGGCCAACGAGCAACAAGTTTTCTCTAGGAGCAAATACCTTGACTCGCAATCATTGAATTTCTTGCTCAGGTAATAAATGGCCCTCTCCTTTCGACCTGTGTCATCATGCTATCCCAGAAAACATCCCATTAAACTATGTTGACTACCATGTACAGAATTAATGGCCTTCCTGCCACTGGAGGGACCAATATCGGTGGGTTTGACAGGTACTGTTTAATTTTCTCGAAAGCCTCTTGACAAACTGAATCCCATTGAGTGGTGTTATTCTTTCTGAGTAGCTTAAAGATGGGTTCAGCTTTAGCAGTGAGGTTGGAAATGAATCTTGAGATGTAGTTTAGTTTTCCTAGGAAACTGCGCACCTCCCTTTCTGTCTTTGGGGATGGCACTTCTTGAATGGCTCGAACGTTGTCTGGGTCTACTTCTATTCCCTTCTCACTTACTATGAACCCCAATAGCTTTCCAGATCTAGCCCCAAACACACACTTGGCTGGGTTTAATTTCAACTGATACTTCTTGAGTCTCTTGAATACTTTCCTCAGCACTTGTACATGACTTTCTCCCTCTCTGGATTTGATGATCATATCGTCCACATACACCTCTACTTCTTTGTGCATCATGTTATGGAATAATGTGACCATAGCACGTTGGTAGGTAGCTCCAACATTCTTTAACCCAAATGGCATGACCGGATAACAGAACACCCCCCACTAAGTGATAAAAGCAGTCTTATCCTTGTCTTCTTCATCCATGGGGATTTGGTTGTACTCGAATGCCCCGTCAATGCACGAACATCTACCCAATCCTGCAGTGTTATCGACCAGCACGTCTATATGTGGGAGAGGGAAATCATCCTTCAAGCTCGCTTTATTGAGATCCCTGTAATCAACACATACCCTGACTCTCTCGTCTTTCTTCATTATCGGGACAACATTAGCTATCCACTGAGGGTACTTGACTACTTCCAAAAATCCAGCATCGTACTGCTTTTTGACTTCATCCCTAACTTTAAGCAGGGTGTCGGGATTCATTCTTCTTAACTTCTGCTTTACTGGAATTGTCCCGGGAATTAGGGAAATCTTGTGTGTCACTATCTGAGGGTCCAATCCGGGCATATCGTCGTAGCTCCATGAGAATACATCCAAGAATTCTTTGACCAGACTAACCATATCTTCTAATTCTCCACTTCCCACAATCTTAAGTTCCCTCTTTATTTCTTCAGTCCCTAGGTTTATGGTGTGCGTTTTGTGCCCGCAAGGCACCAGGGAAGGTTCATCTCTTTCACCCCATTCTTCTATAGGTTCTTCTTTAGAATCACTTGAAGCAATGGCAGTTATGGGAGTTTCAAAGTTAACATAAGGAACTTCTGAGTCAATTGAATTATTATGTGTGAATTGGTCAATGGTCCTAGAGAAATGAAAGTGGAGTATATTAAAAAGGGATTTTAAGAAAAAAGAATTGGATGCAAAATGCACTATTAATTCGTTAATTCACTTATCATAAAAGAGGCCCATTTACAACATTACACTTGCCACCATAGACAAAATGATCAAGTGTGGATAACAAAATGTTCTTTACTCGAGATTGAGCACAGGAATATCTTCTGCTACCCAATTATCCAGCTCTTGTCTCTCAGCCATTGGTGAGATCAGGGCTTCATATAGGGAGTCCAGTTGTATGACATCAATGGATGGTTCTTCGGGAAATTCTTCACCTTCCTCCAGATTCTCAATGGGTGATTTGGTGAAAACATCTGAGATTTTCGGGACAACCTTCATTTTCCCGATTCTCTGGTCAAACCTTTGATCCCGGGGCATGTTCCTCATCCAGAATCGCCCATCCATGAGAGCATCCTCCTCATATCCCAGGCCGAAGTGGCTGATCTTCTAAATAGCTGGTATGGGTTCAATAATACCCTGCAATGCATCGCCCAATCCCTTGCCCTTTTCGTATCCGGTCTTAAACATCACCTTTGCCACCATAGCCGTAGCCCCTTCTTCCCTCAGGGTAGTTTCTTGTAACTCTAGTGCCTGGAAAGAACTTTCCAAGGACTTTTCAGTTGTTTCCACGTAAGGGACTGATTGCGGCTTGGTGACCAGCATGGCTTCTTCCCCCTTTACTATGATGATTCTGCCGCCCGTGATGTATTTAATTCTCTAGTGTAAAGTGGAAGGTACGACATTTGCTGAATGGATCCAGGGTCTCCCTAGCAGCATGGTGTATGCAGGTTCAATGTCCATCACTTGGAATGTGACGTTGAAAGTGCATGCCCCGATTTGAAGCGATAAATCGATGTCTCCAAGTACCTCCCTTCTTGTGCCGTCGAAGGCTCTTACCACTATAGTACTTTGGCGTATGTTTGATCGATCAACAGGTAGTCTCGCCAGGGTGGCATTGGGTAAGACATTAAGAGCGGATCCATTGTCAATCAAGACTTTGGCGACTATGCACCCTTTACATTTGGTTATCATGTGCAAAGCTTTGGTGTGCTTCAAACCAGCCGGGTCTATCTGCTCTTTCGAGAAAGTGATGAAACTGGATGCCTGTATTTGCCCAACTATTTTCTCAAATTACCCCGACGTGATATCGGGGTTTACAAAGGCCTGATCCAGAATCTTTTGCAGACCTTGGGGATGCACTTCCGAGGTCAGAATCAGTGACAGCAATGAAATCCGGGCAGGCATCTTCCTCAGTTGCTCGACAACATCGTATTCACTATGCTTCATTATTTGAAGCAACAGCTTCTCTTCTCCCCTTGGTTCGGTAGGTTCTCCTTTCTCAATCTTCTCAACCTCCTCCTCCGTGTTCTCTTGTGGCTCTCCCATTTTTGCTTTCCCCTTCTTCTTTTCCCTCTCTTTATTCCCGTAACATCTCCCACTTCGGGTTATAAATTCTACCTCTTGCTCTGGCGGGATGGAGATACTGGTTGTTTCTGGGTTTGATTGGGGAGTAGCATTGTTGGATGGTCCAGCGTAAGTCATTTTAAAATGCTCATGAGGAGCAAAGCACGGTCTAAGAGGGGTGATTGGTTGAACTTGGGACTAGTTAAGGGTAGGAGTTGGAGTGCTACTGGATGCACTTTGAGTAAATACCTGGAGATTGTAATTCCAAGGTATTGCGTGGGTGTTGGTAACTGGGAGTTGAGGCAGGGTTCGGATGACTATTATTTGTGGTGTTGGTGTTGGTGCGTTGTGAGCAGAAAAGGTTAAACTGGGATTGGTGGAGGCATTCTAGCCAAATCTGGTTGTGTTCACTTCGCCCTCTACCTTTAACCTATTTTGATATCTCAAAATTTTGAGGGATAGCATCCTCTAGACCTCTTGCCGAAATCCCTCACAGTTGCACAGCTTATGATTAGCTGCTCCTCCATGGTAGGGGCATCCCGTATCACTTTCTGACGCTGATGCCGGAGCTAAAAGGTAGCCTTCCCTTACTGCCATTGCAAAAATTTCCTCGAAGTGAGGAATCAGTTGATCTACCTCCACAGTTGACTTTTCATCCTCAGGTTCTATCATGTTCACACCACTACCTGTACCATGATTGGGCAGGGGGTTTGAAGTGACATTGGGGAGAGAACTGTTTCCTTCAATCTTCAACCACCCATTTCTGATCAGGGCCTGTACTCTTCCCCTAAGAGCTCCGTAATTATCATTCGAGTGCCCGAGTGCCCCTCTATGATATTCACATCAGGCATTAGCATTATACCACTTGGGATATAGTGGCTGAATTGGATCAAGGGGGATTGGCACTATCTAATTTATACCGATGAGGTATCGGTATATTTCGCTGAGTGGGAGGGGGAGAGGTGGATCAGGATTTCTCTGCGGTCTAAGATTATTTTGGGGAGGAGGTGGCCTTGGTTGAACAGGTTGAGGAGGCGGTCTGGGTTGGTAAGCTGCTTGCGGTGGATACTATGGGTGTGGGTGAGGATAATTTGGAAAAGGGGATGGAATGTTAGCTATTGTCGGGCCATGAACAGGGAGATATGGCCAAAAATTATTTTGAGAAAAAGGAGGTTGGGTTTGTCAGGTGATGGAGTGCACATCACCTTCTTTCTTCTTACCAAAGCTGGCAGTCTTCTTTGCAGGGTTCTCAGTCAACTCCTGCAATCGTTCTAACCTTAGGTTAGCTTCAATTCTTTCTCTAGCTTGGATGATATCTGAAAAGCTATTGGAAGTATTTCCAATCATCAAATTGAAATACGGAGCTTTTAACGTTTTAATAAACAGGGAGCAAAGTTCATTATCAGTCACTGGAGGATACACCTCTGCTGCTTTCTCTCTTCATCTCTGGGCATACTCCTTAAAGCTTTCTCTTTCTCTCTACACTAGATTTTGGAGGTCTCTTCTTGTGGGGCGACGTCACAGTTGAATTTGTACTATTTCAGGAAAGCGTCGGCCAAATCTTTCCAGGAGCGCAGTTTGCTCCTATCTAGTTGAATGCACCATCTCAGGGCTGCCCCGGAGAGACTCTCATGGAAGAAGTGGACCAGGAGTCTATCATCTTCGGTAAGGGCGGACATCTTGGTGATGTAAGTAGCCAGGTGAATGCGAGGGTCTGAATTCCCGGTGTATTTGTCGAAGTCCGGGACATTCAATTTGGGTGGCACCACCACATCCAGCACCAATCTTAGCGATGACACATCTACCGAACCATATATATTCAGGCCCTCTATTGCCCTTAATCTTTCTTCAAGAGGAGAAAGCTTCTCATTCTCTCTTGCTCTGCTCTCTCCTACTACATGAGCTACTCCCCCTAATGGGAGATAAAGGGCAGGGTGAACTGAAGGGATCGGGATAGAAGGGTGTAGCTCAGCATTTGAGACAGTCGGGTAATAGGGGAAGGGTAAGTCATTATTCAGGAGGGTCGGATTGACAGTGATCGTCGGATCCGGAATAGGTGGCTGAAAAGTAAAAGAGGTTACAGCTTGGTGAGAATCAACCGTTGTAGGAAGTGGGGGAGGTAACAGCAAATTTGGTTCTGATGCAGGCTTATTTTGGGACATCTCCTTCATTAGTTTCATGAGCTCTGAGACTTGATCTCTCAATTTGGAAACTTGTCCCCATAGGTTCTGGACTTGTTCCTTATCTTCCATTATCTTCTTCATTCGTGATCTTGTTAAGTACACTCATCTCGGTCGAACTGCTTGCTCGGTCAGGCTTGCTTTGCTTGAAGCAATAGTGATTTCCTGTGGGAAAAATCATTAAATGAATATCAAACTTTATTAAAAATTAAAGGTCCTAATTTGGAAAAAGGATACGATGGCATCTGAAAGCCAGGAATGGGATCTGTAGAAGGATAATTGCATCAATTTTATCATGGCATCGCTCGATAGTCTAACGGTGAATGACTGGATCGAATGCGTGTCTATGATACTTGTCCATATGGCACATTCGTCTTTTCGCATAACTCTAATGAGGATAGTTCCTACGGGAGTCATACTATTCATTCACAATTTTGCTAAACAATGGTCCAAAGTGATTTTATTAATCCAATAGTTCATACATAGCATTCTTTACATTGGCCTAGGCTGAGGGAGATTTTTTAGAATGCAATGACATCTTTTGCGATACTCATAGAGTCTTTCCTCTTGTCTGGCGGGGTTGAATGTTCTCAAGGCGTATTCAGATTCTAGCAAGAGCTTTTGTTTTCCTCGTTCTATCATTCTCTCCAGCTGGTCAACATTTCCTCTCAGCTCTTGATGGAGAGTAGCTTATCTTTTTTTTTCTTTTCTTTCCTTAGCACACTCATTCAAAATATCATTGATAAGCTGTGCCTGCTCTTTTAGTTCAAGCTTCTTCTTTTTGCCCTCTTATTTATACTCTTCTATGAGTATCTCTTGGTATTTCATTTTCTCTTGCAATTCGTCATTCCGAACTCCTGCCTCCCTTACTGCGCCTTGGAGGGAGATCTTTTCCCTTTCCCACCGTGTTTCTTGTTTCTCAAATTCCGCCTTTTCTGTCATTGCTTCTTCCCTGAGCCTTTTTACATCCCTTTTGAGGATTTGCTGTCGGTCCTCCAACTGCCTTATCTGTTCTAGCAATCGCTGGTTCTCGGCATCCGATCTCTGCAGAGAGCTGACCAACTGAGCATTAGCTTCTTTTGGAAGAATTTTCTGATGAGGGGTGCTACCTTTAGGTTCTGTTGGCTCGACAGTTGGGTATCCTTGATCCCTGCTGGCCCTCCATCTACAGTAATCTTCTGTGGCACTCGGCCCTTTAGGCAATCTTTCAATCATAGTGATGCTCTCCCAGGATTTGCAAAATACTTTCAATTCTTCCTCGCTACCGAGCTCATGATAAAAATGACCTTAATGGTATTCTTCAACACTGAGCGCAGATTGGGTTGAACCAAACTGCCTCATTACCAAAGCCGGGGCATAACTTGTGTATCCGGTCACTCTGATCAAAGATACTGAATGAGTACTCCCCGTACTGACAAAATAGGTTGACCCAACGTCTACAATTTCCTCTAGCAGTAGTTGTGACTGTTGAAGCTCAGAATCCGCTCTTGCCACTGCAGCTCGTTCTTTGGACTAATTGCTAATCTAGCCATTTTCTCAATAAGAGGCTGGTCAGGATACCAATTTAATCCCTTAGTCTCCAGAGGAAACATGTGACTGAGGATCCAAAGGTGTAACAACTGAGAACAGCACTTAATAGATCCCCTGCCTTGTCGTTGACAATAAGTAAAAGTTAACAGGGTCTCTGCAAGGATTTTCGATATTGGATTGACCTTTTGCTTTTCTACTACCCAGAACACTTCCGTAACATTGCAGGTTATAATTCCTAAAGGCCCGAGAAATAAGATTAGGCCGTAGATCCCCAGAGCCAGTCCCAATGAAGCTTGCTCCCATTGTTCGTTCTGGATATACAGGTCCAACTGCTTCTTGAGGTAGGTCCAATACCACCCATGTGTGTTCCCTTTGATAGTTTCTCTTGCCTTTGCTTCCTCTGGGGGGATCCCCAACATATGCGCGAGCCGTTTCTAAGTCTGCCTATGCTCGAGGTGTAGGTAGATCTGATTCTGTGCCACATAAGGAATCTCTAGCAGTGCCTGATATTCTTCCATAATGGGGGTCATATCGATGTCGTTGAAGGAGAACACCCCATACTTGGGATTCCAAATTGACAGCATGGCCTTTAGCGCCGGAACTTAGATTTTGACCCGTATCAAGGTCG
This sequence comes from Hevea brasiliensis, assembly GCF_030052815.1. Classification (NCBI taxonomy): domain Eukaryota; kingdom Viridiplantae; phylum Streptophyta; class Magnoliopsida; order Malpighiales; family Euphorbiaceae; genus Hevea; species Hevea brasiliensis. The sequence continues at coordinate 34,981,485 of NC_079510.1, read as the reverse complement.
CAATCCTTCCATATTTTTTCTTGAACTTTGCCTTGACGTGATCGGGAAGCGATTTCCAACTACTGGATAGACCCTTGAGATCGGTCATTTTGACTTCGACCTTGCTTGGGTCTAATGGAGGTAATAGGCTAGTATCTGCCCCGGTGACATCACTTTGTGGGGACACTGAACTATGAGGCGGTCTGGACCATGGTCTAGCATTCTGTTCTTTTCTAGGAACTTCTTCTGTCGACTGACCCGAGGATGCCATGTTAAAATTGACGTTTATTCTTTTATAGACCCTAATTCTGTGATGCCTATGGAGAAAACTCGTTAGCAAGACAAATTCAGGTAATTTTGAATTATACCGTTGGCGAAGCGATACTTACACATCTATCAAAGTAGGAAGATGTGTAGATTATCCTAACAGTATGATTCAAAATTACCCTTAAAACTAAAAAAAACACAAGAAAACAAAAACAGAGTAGAGTGAGAGCTAGGATATCCCTTTTGTCCTAAAATAGGGAGAATCCTAGTACCGGTTAAGTGCTATCTAATTGAATAGTTCTATCTTATGAGGTAGTTTGCTACGGTTTCCACCTACTATGATAGTTTAGCTCAAGGTCTAATTTTCTAAAATCCACAGGTTTCCAAATTACCCCTACTGTAGACAGTAGAGCCCCATTCCATCACCATGATACTAACGGCAGAATTCCACGGGTATCGCAGTAGATGGAACGAGTTTCAATCTGAGCAGAAGCCTTTACGGATACTAACGGGGTAAAACCCACGGGTACTACTACATGACTCCCTCCTACTTCCCTAAAGGGTAAGAAAGCCCGGGTATAGGGCTGAAGTGTGTGAGGACATTGTGCAAGTAATTGGTGTGTGAAGGGACACATTTATCTCTTCTCTTCATGGGGGAGTTTTTTTTTTCTACATTTTTTTTTACGAAAGTTGCTGTGGGAGATAAGACAATCAAAGTAAGCGAAAAATGGTTAGAAAGAACAATAACAAATCAATCTATCAGGATTTTCAAATTTTGCAAATTAACCCTCCCCCCCCCCCCTACTTATGATTTCAATTTATATGAGCATAAAACTAAATCTGTTCTTGGACCTCTAAACCAGGGTATTTAAAAAAAATAAATCCCCAGTGGAGTCGCCAAGCTGTCGCAAGGTATTTTACGGTCGCCTGGACGAAGCTCTTCACCGAAGTGGGAAAAGGAATGAGTCGCCACTCTAATTTTGAGGGAAATTAAAGAAAACCATTTTGTGAAAATAAATTAAAAGGAAACCACTTCAAAAGAGAAAAGAGATTCTAGATTCGGAGTCCGTATACGGGCAGGGAAGGTGTTAGGCACCCTGCCTTGTCCCTCAACGAGGGTAAACAGATTTAATGTTATGCTCTTCATAAATTAAAAAGATAATTAGATGGTTGGGATAGTGATGATGTTAATCCTTTGTGCGTAATAAAGAAGTATTTGATATTTCACTTATTTTGGATTGCCCAAGAACACGAGTTCGTGAGATGGCCCTTTAGTGAATAGGTGTCGAAAATTGTTATCTTGTGTATTGGAGTTGTGTTATTTTAATTTGGATTTTGTTAAGAGAGCTCGGATAAGAAGTTTCTACCGATCTCTAGATATGTTTTTTAGAGTTTTAAGCGGGAGATTTCGGATAAGAACTCTCTTCCGAACTCTGCGTACATTATTAAGATTTTAGCAAAAATCTGGTAAGAACTCTCTCCCGATCTTTTAAAATATTTGGTTTAAAGTTTAAAGTAAAGGGTCTCGAATAAGAATTCTCCTCCGATCTCCGTATTTTATTTAAATTTTGAATGGGAATCAAGTAAGAACTCTCCCCTGATCTTTTAAAGTATTTGGTTTAAAGTTTAAACAAAGGATCTCGGATAAGAACTCTCCTCCGGTCTCCATGTTTTAAATGAGAATCAGGTAAGAACTCTCTCCCGATCTCTCAAAGTATTCGGTTTAAAGTTTTAAATAAAGGATCTCAGATAAGAACTCTCCTCCGATCTCCATGTTTTTTTTAAATGAGAATTAGGTAAGAACTCTCCCCCAATCTCTTAAAGCATTCGGTTTAAAGTTTTAAATAAAGGATCTCAGATAAGAACTCTCCTCCGATCTCCATGTTTTATTTAAATGAGAATCAGGTAAGAACTCTCCCTCGATCTCTTAGGGTGTTTGTTATGATCGCATACCGTAGGGACCTTGGACTAAGGATTCTGGAGCCTGAAGGCGCCAGAAACCTGCATAATGCTTTTCTTAACCCACTGATGCCTTATAACTAGAGGATGGATATAAGACCGAACTTTTTACCAATCTCCTATGTGATCGCCTTGTTAGAACTCTTTGGCTGGCGATATCCAATCTCTTTTAGTCTGGGATCCGATCTCATCTCGATTCCCACTCTATTATGCTGTCTCCTGGCTCGTTTAGTAGCCCGACCTCATAACTTTTTCCTCTGATCTACTATTCAACCTTTTGTTATTTTTATTTGTTCGAAAATTTTCACATTAAGATACTTCTACCAATATTTTTTAAGTTACCTACAATTTGCCCACAAACCAGAACACCTATTTTCAAAGGAAATGAAAACTAAGAAGAAATAAATAAAGTTTATGAATGAATAGAAGAAGTAAGCTCAAGAAATAACTATCGGCCTGAATAATCTACGTTGGGATTTTTAGTGCAACTGAACTTAATGGAAATTTCGAGCATTAAAGCAGAGAAAATAAAACACGAGCATTTGGTAAAGTGACAGTCTAGACACTTACCTGTGAGAGGTTGAGGCTATTGAACTAACTCTAGGACTACAAATATTGTAGAGCTGCAAGCTGATGGTCCAGGGACTAATGCTTACTTCGAAATAACAAGAACCAGGTCAGAATGCAGTTGAGCTGAAGCAAAGGTAACCGGGTCGGAATGAGATCAAGCTTGGAGAATAATATGCTAGTATTAGGGTGATGAAGATGAAACTGAACAAAAAATGGTATCACAGAGTAATAAACAGACTGACAATGAAGAATTTCAAGGTTCAAAACTCCTTCAATGGAGATACTTATGAAAACTAGTTTCTGAAGTTTCTCGATTTTATGCAAGCTTAGAATGGTAAAGTAGCAAGACTGAATTAAATTTCAGAGCCTTTCCACTATAATCACCACCACCTTTTTTGTTCGTCCCTTCTACAGTATTGCATGCAGGTATTTATAGGGAACGGGTGCTTCTAATGAAGGGTCAAGATCTCTCCTGGGGAGGCAAAAGGTCTAGATTCAAAGGACATAATTCGATGTCTAAGACTTAAAGAGAATCAAAATGGACGGCTGGGATCCTATTCAGAATATCCATCCTTTCTCTTCTTAATCCAACGGCTCAGGATCTTGCCTTACAAGATGGATCCAAGGGCTGGGAATGAAAAGCGTCGAACCTGTCGTCTGCTTTTGATCCAAGGGCTCTAGGTTCATCCTTACAAGTATGATCAACGGTTGAGATTGGGATGTACAGGACTGTCATAACTGTTTTGGCGTCTATCATCAATGTGGGCGATTCTGCAAATGGTGAGTGCGGTGAAGATTTGATCAAGCCTGCAACGCTTTAACTAACTCGGCTCTGATTATGAAGAGAGTTATTGGAAGTCATTTTATCCTCTTTGTGCTTTCCGATCTCTATTCCTTTCGATCTCTCTATTATGACCCTTTTCTGATCTTTCTCATATCGGGTCCCTCATCGCTTCCCGATCTCTCCCATTCTAGAATTTTCCTCTTCATCCGACCTGCCTTGGTCAACGCAATTGATCCTTCAGTTACTGATGCATCCGCTTCAGTTTTTATATGCAATAAATACTCAGGCACTATATATATGCACCCGCGAGAAAGCCCCTTCACACTTCACTTCTCCTTCAGTCTCTGTATTTCTCTAATTCTAGCTTCTCCAATAATGATTCCGACTATGGTGACTGCTTTTGATCTTTTTCCGACTGTTTTCTTTGCCCCTCGCCTGAAAATTTACGATCCCAGTGATTGGAGAATCATGAGAACAATATCTGATGAAGTAAGGGAATCGGACTAATTTACCGATCAAGATAAAAAATGACGATCTTGTCGATCTCGAATCAGTCCACCAGTATAATTGGTGGGCCGATCTGGGGCAAGAGTACTGCTACTTTCAATCTTAATGTCAGTAACCACCTCTTGAAGTTCATTTGGCTCCTCACCACGTCGGGCGTCCCGACTGTGGTTTGGTTCTGGTCGATGACATCGACGATGACTCCACTCACCATCATGAGAGTCATAGTCACCCCATCTGAGCTGCACATCTATCCGATACCTATGGCTGGCTTTCTGATCAAACACATCTTTTGATTCAGCCACAAGACTAGGCTTTGACATAGGTCCTCACTAGGTAAGATGTAGTGCTGATCTTTTGAGATCGTCCAAATGATGTAATCTGATCTTTAGAGGTTCTCTTAATGATGTAATCTGATCTCTTGAGATTGCCCAAATGATGTAATCTGACCTTTTGGAAATGAAATAAAATTTTATTTGAAGGTTATTATTTAATTATTGCATCAGTTATTTTTTCGATCTTTGATGTGCATATCCGATCTGATCTCCAACTAAATCGTCATTAGCCGATCTGTGGCTCTGAAAATTTGCCCAATCCGATAACCCTAGCTAACCGATCTCATTTTATTCAATTTTATTATTGTATTTCTGGAACCTTCCCGTGACGTGTCAGGAAAGCGGGCCGATTCCGCTAGCCGATGCGCCGCTTGAGACTTCGTGAGCATTAAATGCTCAGACAGGTATAAATAGGGGGAGGGTCAATCAGTTGCTCCCTTATGTCACTTTCAGCACTTTGCTAGCAATTTCAAAATTCTCTCATTTCTTCACGTATTTCCGGCACCGATCACATTCTGGTAAAAGTTTTGATTCTTTTTTTAGTTAAACTTCTTTTGTTTTCTTGAAAATGAGCGGCACCGAGGGTCAGAGAGCTGCGAGCCCGCCTTCTGTCCATGTTTCGTGGACCTCGGAAGAGGGTGACTTAATTAGATCAGGTGGTCAAGCCAGTACGGCCCTCATTCCGGTAACTGGTCCGGCTGCCAGACCGAGGCAAGGGGTATCTTCTAGAAGAGAAAACCTACCAGTGGATGAATTGCCTTCGGTCCTGAGGGAAACTGATCTTCAATCTATAAGTCAGGAGTACAATCTATGGATTGACTCCTTTGAACTGATCAAATGCCACGGCGATCATCGGGCCGACCACTTCTTTGATGAGAGCGATATTATCATGGTGTATGAAGAGCAACTGAAGGCCGGGCTCCGTTTTCCTTTGGATAAATTTTACAAGGCTGTCCTAAAATTCCACCACGTCTCGGTAGCTCAAGTGCATCCAAAATCTTGGAGAACTCTAATAGCTTTCCGAGGCCTCTATCGAGCTAAGGGACTAGAACCCACGGCTAAAGTCTTTGCCTGTAACGATCGAGAACCAACCACTAGAGGAATTGTCCGCTTTGGCTGTAAGTCTCACGGTTTTATCCCATAGGTGGAATGGAGAACTTTCCAGGAGGTCACCCATCCTAGGATTTCTCTCAAGCGAGCACGCTTAACCCTGGAGTTCTTCCAACTCTCCAGGCCATTCCACCAAAAGGCGCCTCTATTGATTAGTTCTCCCATTTTATATATCATTACTTTTTGAGCCCAAGACCATCTTCGTGCTTTGCCGATGTGGGATTTGCCTAAGGGACCTTTCTCCCCCCCTTTCGAGACTCAGCGTCCTCGCTGAGGTTTGCCCCACCATCGCCCAAGAGGACACGCGAGCGGCTCTAATACCAATTGTAACGTTCGAGAACTAACCACTAGAGGAATTGTCCGCTTTGGCCGTAAGCCTCACGGTTTTGTCCCATAGGTGGAATGGAGAACTTCCCAGGAGGTCACCCATCCTAGGATTTCTCTCAAGCGAACACGCTTAACCCTGGAGTTCTTCCAACTCTCCAGACCATTCCACCAAAAGGCGCCTCTAGTGATTAGTTCCCCCATTTTATATATCATTACTTTTTGAGCTCAAGACCATCTCCGTGCTTTACCGATGTGGGATTTGCCTAAGGGACCTTTAGCAAATTCCTCTTGTGGTTGGTTCTCGATCGTTACAATTGGTATCTGAGCAAAGGTTTTAAAATAAATTTTGAACTGTGAATTTGAAATATTTTTCGATAAGTACAATTGCTCGAAAGTTTGATACATATAGTACATTTACATCATAAATATGAACTAACGGGGAGAAATCTCCTTGTGTTGGTTGTACGGGAAATAAAAAAAAAAATCCTGTGAATAGATATGGACAAGGGGGATAAAATGGTAGAGCAGTCTGATATAGCTAACGTAGAAGGAGAGGCCCCAATTTCGCAGAGCGTTGGAGGTCCAATTGCACCAGTCTCTCCTATACAAATTACTGCACAAACAGCCCAGCAGATGGCCATGTTCTTTCAGCAAATGGCTAATAATCTGTCAGCCCAGGACCAAGTACAAACCCAACCCCTTCAAGAGCAGCATGAAAAAGAGAAAAGTGGGAAACCCATCGGTCAAAGTTCGGGTAGTAAATTGGGAAAGAGAAAAGATTTTGAGGGACCCCGAGCTCCTAAGTATGACAGAGGCAAATCTTCAGGGCGGAAGCAATCAAGAACCATTCGTCAAAGAACAAGAAGTTCCTACCCTACCCGTCTCTGTGATGTTTGTGGAAAATTTCACAGGGGTATTTGCCATAGGGTCACTGGATCCTGCTTCAATTGTGGTGGAATTGGACATTTCGCTCGAGATTGTACTAGTGCACATCGATTTATGTCACATACTATACCAAAGAAATCAGTCCAAGATTCTGATTTTAGAGGCTCATTAATAGTCAGTAAAGGCAGAGGCAAAAATAGAGACAACACTTCTGGTAATCCTCGCACAATGGACCAACCCGAGCAGAGGAATACACTAGAAAGAGGGAATGCCATGCATCGAAGGGAAGAAGCAGAGACTTCAGATGTAGTTGCCAGTATGTTCTTAACTTGTGAAAGGAATAATTATATACTATTTGATTCCGGCTCTACTTATTTATATGCTAATGTAAAATTATATGTTCTACTGCTATTCCCTTACATGGAGATAAATTTTAATGTGTTAGTAATTAGTCTTTTAGGATATGAATTACGATAATAAGTGTGAATGGAATTAATTTTGGAAAAGTTTCTAGTGAGAGACATCTCCTAGACTATGATAAATTATAAAGTTAATTAGTAAGCCTAATTAGGTAAGGCAAGAGGACCAAAAAGTAAGTTGTAGCAATATATCTGCCCTAGATGGAAGTAAAGGTATTACTGTTGATAGATGTTAGTAAGTACCATAATCAAAATAAGTTTAAGATATTAGTGGATTTGAAAGAAATAAGACATAGGGAAGTTTGATCTATTGGGATGTATCGTAGTAACTATGCAATATTCTTTATGTTTGTGCTGTAAGCTGTAGATTACGGTACTGACTTGAGAATTATTGTGTAGAGCTACGTACTACCCAATAGTACATAAAGATAAGAATAGTTATAAATGACTTTCACTCTAGTACAAATGTAACACCCTCCCTGTAGCAATTTCGTACATTCTACTGTTCCGGTGATCGGTGTCGGTTCGGATAGCTAGAATGTCTGGAAAAATATTTAAACTAAAGTGAGGAACTATAATTAACTCAAATATTAATAAGAAAAATTTAGGAAAATTTTTAGAAATAAAATACAACCAAGTTAAATGAGCCAGTGCCCTAGCGATGGGTAACCTAGTGAGAAGTTGCGGTTCTCGCAACTAGGAGCCCTAGACCCAGGGGAAAAATTATAAAATAATTTTTGGGACTCCAGAGAAGGGTTATTGAGGTTCTTATGGCATTAGAATGCCAAGAAAATACTTAGAAAAATTTTTCAATCGGTACAGACAATTTTTGCCCGTTAAGCCAAACGGAGGGCATTTTAGTCATTTCGTCTTCAGAGATGATTTTTGACCAACTTGTCCAGTTAAATAAATAATTTATATAATATAAAATATGAATAAATGTTGTTAAAAATTTAATTGAAATTAAATAGACAAGAAATGGAGAGAAAATGAAAGAAAATGGCATTATGACATCATAATGATGTCATTAAAATTCTCCCAACCAATCAAAACTTGACACATGGCATAATCTTATTTAAAAGAGGTTAAATGGGCAGAAAATGAAAAAAAAAATCAGAACACCTTCTCCTTTCTTCTTCTTGGCGTCACCCCACCCACCATTGCCAACCTTGAGCAAGCTTTCAAAGCTTGATTTCTCTAAGTTTTACCCAACAAAACCCTAACCTAGCAACATAAAAATTTGTCCTTACATCCTAGTGAAGCTTGTGGGAGCAAAAAGAAAAGGAAACCAAGACTTTGAGCAAGTGAGAAATTCACTCCATAAGAGGTTAGTGACCTAAACCTTAAATTTCACTTTAGTTTCATGTTTAAGAACTATATATGTGAGCAAATGACAAAGAAATTTGATGAAAGACCATTGGTTTGCTAACCCTAGATCTTGGCAGCCATGGTTAGGGTAATAGGGTGATGATTTTTGGGGAGCTAACATGCAAGTATGGCTGCCCTTAAAGTGTAACTTATAAGTGAATTGATAAATGCAATGATAATGCATGGTTTTGAATTGTTGAGTTAGGGTTTGGGTTGAAGAATGAGACTTTGATCTTGTGATGATGGAAGTAGGCTTTAATGGTCAATTAGTGACCATTTGGTTTGGTTTGAACCAAAAATGAAGTGAATTGGGTTGTGGGATTTGAGGTTGGAGTGGCTGCCTTGTGTGACCTGCAGGTGTGGCTGTGAGTCCAGCCTGTTTGGACAGTCATAACTTGAATTGTAGAGGTTCAATTGGTGTTTGGCCAATTTTACATGAAACTAGACACATAATGGCACAACTTTTATGAAGAAACCATTCCCAGAAAACGAAACCAACTTGACCAAAAGTTTACCCTAATCCGGGTGACCTGCAATCTGCCTGGGCAAAATGACCAAATGAACAGTATTTGGTCATTTGGCCATAACTCAATGTAGCAAGGTCCAATTGACCTGAAATTTTACCAGCAACAAGGTGACATATAGACCAACAACTTTCATGAAGAAACTTGACCCAAATTATGAACATAACTTAGTCAAATTGCCAACCAAACTTAGGTTACCAAATCTGGCAGAACTAGTTTTGCCCAGATTTTTGGAATCTGCCCAATCCGGCCAGTTATGGTTTTTAGGCCATAACTTGAGCTACAAAACTCCAAATGGAGTGATTCAAAAAAAGAAATTCAACTAGACAAAATGAGGAACAACTTTCATGTTTACCATTTTTCCAAATTCCCACTGCAACAGTAACTAATGGAACAGTAAACCCAAGGCTTGAAAATTTAAAATTCTGTCCAATTCACATTAAGCTTAGAGATGGTATTGGCAACCAATACCAACAAGTTTTAAATGCAAAATGTGGTATGTTGATGATATTTAAACTAAATTACCTATTGTCAATGCAAAAGTCAACATTTTGGTTGACTAATGAAATGAATAGTGGTCATAAAAATTTCAATTTAAAAGAATTACATAAATTAAAAGTGTTAAATGCCCTAGTAGGCCTAATGTGATTGGTTTGGATAGGTTGGCATGCCAATAGGGTTACATTAGCGATCGCACATGGCTTTATGCCATTACGTATTTCATGGCTTCTCATGCCATTACGTGACATAATAGCCTTTGGCTATGATAATGAGTTATTATACTGGGTTTAATCCCGATAATTATCACGACTTATTAGTTATTACATTTGCTGCCGGAGACACAATGTGACCGATGGTGTGATGGGTCCGAGGTACTTAGTACCCGATGCGGTTACCCATTTATCCAGTCCAGTCAACTAGTGTAGGTTACTCGGGCAGTATTAATAAATTTTACCAAACTTTAATCGAATAATATTGCAATAAATATTTGAAATTTAGTCCACCCAAAAATGTAAATATACATTTTGCACACACGTCTTATTTTATTTTATTTTATTTTTATTTTATATTGTCACCACTAAGCAGAATTGCTTAGCGCGTCGCTTTTGCCACGCGCAGGTACTGGAGACATAGCTGGGGAGTCCAGCAGACCTCACACAGGGTGAGCCTTCATATCTGCACTCAGAGTTCAGAGTCACCTCACATTGCAGTGCATGTGGTAGGACATTAGGCCATTTTGATATTTTGATATTTTGTATTTTGTAACCTTCTGTAATGTATATTATAAATTCATGTAATTATGCTTTTGATGTAAATATCTATGAAACATGTTCAGTAATTAATTGAGCATTTTTTTATTGAGTTGACTGTGGTTTGAATTTAATTGAATTTTGAGATATTGAAGTGAATTGAGAAATTGTTGAGAATATATTGGAGGTTGATTGAGAATAAGGTGATGATATTATTGGGAGTGTTTTTAACAGGTTCTGAAGAATTGTTTTTCCAATTTATAGCCGGCACTCTGCCGAATTTTCTATAAAATTTGCGGAAAAATTTAGTTTTATCAAAAATTATAAATAAATGAATTAAAAAGGATTAATTGAAATTGAAACATGAATTGGTGTTCCGCCACACTAAGTGGCATAACTTGCTCGGCTACATCAGACGGGTAAGGGGTGTCACATTTTGTGGTATCGAGCATCGGTTTAGGCATTTCTCGGGTCTAGATAGAGTACATACCATTGCATTGCATTTGTAAGTGTTGAGGTGACACCGATGCAGACTGCTTGCTTTCTCATTTTGAATAGGTTATGGATCCTGCTTCGCAAAGAGCAGTTGATGAAGAGGTGGAGAGTTATGCTCCACCCAGGGCTGAGTCTGGGGGCAAGAGAGAATCTGCTCCACCAGCAGCTGAGGCACCTGCCCAACCTCAGTTTGCTCTGTTCCAGCAAATGACTGAATTCTACCGATAAATGATGGAGGCAATACCACCACCACAACCACAGCCACAACCTCCACTAGTACCACAGAAGTCCTATTTGGAGAAATTGCGAAAACATGGGGCTGTATACTTTTTTGGGAAGAGGGAGGATGATCTCATGACCGCAGAAAATTGGTTGGATAGAACCATCGAGTATCAAACAAACTAAACCGCACTCGAGCGTAACTCGGTGGGTGTTGTGTCCCTACTTCAGGATGATGCATATCAGTGTGGGGACACAGTACCAGTGAGGTGAAACCTGAACGGATCACCTGGGAATTCTTCCTTACAGAGTTCAGGAAGAAATATATTAGTAAAGTGTATTTAGAAGAGCGAAGAAGGGAATTCATCAGTTTGAGACAGAGACAGTTGTCAGTGGCTGAGTATGAGCGTGAGTTTGTTAGACTGAGCCGGTATGGGAGGGAAATAGTCCCTACTGAGGCAGAAAGGTGCAGACGGTTTGAGGAAGGGCTCAATGACAACATCAAAGTTATGATCACAACACTGGAGATTACGGATTTTGCTAAACTAGTAGATGCAGCATCAAAAGTGGAAAGGGTCAGAATCAATGAACAAAACAGAAGGGAAAGACAGCAGAAGAGGGTCCGGGTCAGTCCAGTGCATTTTCTGCTCCCAGTAAGAAGAGTAAGGGTCCTCCTGCTCAGAGTTCAGGACCACCATAGGGTCAGGGTCGGGCCAGGCCTGCACTACGCTCACACCTAGGAAAGGCCACCACACCTAGGAAAGGCCACCACACCATCAATGAGCAGCTCCAGGGGCGGTGTTTAGGGGACCACCGCATCTTCTCGCTTGTCGATCTGGCGGCACAAGGGGGAATGTTGGCAAGTGATCGTGCATGCTTGCAGGTGGATCTACTGAACACTGCATCAAGAATTGTCCGAAGAGGACTACTACAGCTTGCTCCAACACAACCGATAGACTGCCCCGCACCACAAAGAGGTAGGAAGCCTGGTAAACCTGAGGCAGCTGGTCCATCACTGAGGCCTGCATCCGAGTCAACTAAGAGGCCAGACACTAGGATACCAGCCAGGGCTTATGCCATCAGAGCTCAAGAGGAGCAAGATGCCCCGGATGTCATCAGGGGTACGTTTTCCCTCTACAACACTTCTGTACATGCATTGGTGGATCCAGGATCCACTCATTCCTATATTTGCATCAAACTACCCATAGAGAGGGGAGTTCCAGTAGAGGAGAGTGATCAAGACATTCTGGTCACAAATCCACTAGGCCACAGTGTGATAGTGAATAAGGTGTATAAAGGTTGCCCATTGAGGATTCAGGGGTATGAATTCTTGGCAAACCTAATTGAATTGCCCTTCTACGAGTTTGACGTGATTTTGGGAATGGACTGGTTGTCACGTCATCAGGCAATAGTTGATTGTAAATTGAAGAGAATTTCTCTGAAAACTTCTGAGGGTAATGAGATCACTGTTGTGGGTGAAAGGACAGATTTCCTGTCCAATGTTATCTCAGCTACAGTTGCAAGAAGAATGATGAGAAAAGGCTGTGAAGCTTACCTAGCACACATGATTGATACTAGGCAAGCTAAGCTAAACCTGAATGATATACCCACAGTAAGAGACTTCCCAAATGTATTTCCTGAAGAGTTGCCTGGTTTACCACCAGAAAGGGAAGTCGAGTTTGCTATTGAGGTAATGCCGGGTACAGCACCCATTTCCATTGCTCCTTATAGGATGGCACCCACTGAATTGAGGGAGTTGAAAACTCAGTTGCAAGAGTTGCTTGATAAGGGGTTCATACGCCCCAGTGTGTCACCATGGGGAGCTCCGGTGCTGTTTGTGAAGAAAAAGGATGGAACCTTGAGATTGTGTATCGACACGGCAGCTTGAACAAAGTAATCAGAAGAATAAATATCCATTGCCCAGAATCGACGATCTGTTGGATCAGTTGAAAGGAGCCGGTGTATTTTCAAAAATTGATCTCAGATCAGGATATCATCAGCTGAGGGTAAAGGATGCAGATGTGTCAAAAACTGCATTCAGAACTCGGTATGGGCACTATGAATTTCTAGTGATGCCGTTTGGGTTAACAAATGCACCAGTAGCATTTATGGACCTTATGAACCGTATCTTCCATTCATACTTAGATCGGTTTGTAGTGGTCTTTATTGATGATATTCTGGTGTATTCCAAGATCAGAGAAGAACATGATGAACATTTGAGGATTGTTCTGCAAACCCTGCGAGAAAAGAAGTCAGATGCTAAGTTGTCCAAGTGTGACTTCTGGATGAGTGAAATCTCTTTCCTTGGACACATAGTATCAGTAGAGGGGATTAGAGTGGATCCCAAAAAGATAGAGGCAGTGATGGAATGGAAGCCTCCCAGAAATACAACTGAGGTCAGAAGTTTCTTGGGGCTAGCTGGATACTATAGAAGATTTGTGAAGGGGTTTTCTCTTATAGCTGCTCCAATGACCAAGTTCTTGCATAAAAATTTGAAATTTAGCCGAACGACAAGTGCCAAGCCGCTTTGAGAGGTTGAAGGCTATGTTGTGAAGCACCGGCAGCACACACACAGAGTCGAGAAAAGACTTTGTGGTCTCAAAGTGATGCCTCACATAATGGGCTAGGTGTGTATTGATGCAAGAGGGGAAAGTGATCACCTATGCTTCCAGCGATTAAGGCCACATGAATGTAACTACCCTACTCATGACTTGGAGTTAGCAAGCGATTATCTTCGTGATCAAGATATGGAGGCATTATTTATATGGTGAAAAATGCTACATCTATATAGACCACAAGAGTCTAAAATATTTGCCAACCCAGAAAGAGCTCAATCTTAGACAGAGGCGATGGATTGAGTTCCTAAAGGACTATGATTGTGTGATAGATTATCATCCTGGGAAGGCAAATGTAGTTGCTGATGCTTTGAGCAGGAAGTCCATCACAGCTTTAAGATCACTCAATGCTTGTCTGTCCTTAGCTCAAGATGGAGCTATTTTGGCTGAGTTGCAAGTGAGGCCAACCCTACTACAAAGAAATACAAGATGGATGTAAGGCGGAGGAAAACTAAGGGCAATTATGGCTAAAATTCCTGAGGGGAAGGAAACTGAATATGAGGTGAAAGCAGATGGGTGTCTATACTGCAGAGGAAGAGTGTGTGTACTAGATGATGGGGAACTGAAGACTAGTATTCTGAAAGAAGCGCACACGAGTGTTTATGCTATGCACCCGGGGAGCACAAAAATGTATAATGATTTGAAGCCTCATTATTGGTATGAAGAGGGATAGAGCTGACTATGTGACTAAATGCTTGACATGTCAGCAAGTTAAGGCAGAACATCAAGTTCCATCGGGTTTGTTACAGCCTATAAACATACCTGAATGGAAATGGGACCGGGTCACTATGGATTTTGTTTGTGGTATTCCTCTGACCAAAAATAAGCATGATGAATTGTGGGTGATAGTGATGATTGACGAAGTCAAGACATTTTTTGCCGCTAGACCGACTACTCACCGGAGAAGCTAGCGATTGTATATCGCTGAGATAGTTAGGCCGCATGGAATCCCACTTTCTATCATATTCGACCGAGACCCAAGGTTTACATCAAGATTCTGGAAGAAGTTGCATGAATCCTTGGGTACACAACTCCACTTCAGCACATCTTTTCATCCTCAGACGGATGGGCAATCAGAAAGAGTAATTCAGGTCCTTGAGGATATGCTGACGAGTTGTGTCATTGAGTTTGAGGGAAGTTGGGATAGATAACTCACACTGGCAGAATTCGCATACAACAATAGCTACCAAGCTAGCATTCAAATGGCTCAGTATGAAGAACTATATGGGAGGACATGTAGAACCCCAGTGTGTTGGACTAAATTGGTCGAAGATAAGCCGAAGGACCGCACTGTGAAACAGATCGAGGAAAAGTGAAAATAATCAAAGCTAACCTGAAGATTGCCTCCGATAGACATAAGTCTTATGCCGACCTGAAGAGAAAAGAGATAGAGTATGCAGTTGGTGAAGGAACGGAAGCGTGAAAAACACAAGATTATACCATTGAATTCAACAATTTTCACCTAAGGTCACATGCACCATGCAAGATTTATTTTTGTCTATTTGATTTCAATGATAAACAACATATTAAAACTCTTTTAATATGTTTTTGGATCTGTATTTGCCATTTAAGATTTTAAAATTAATCAGATTAATTTTAGAACCCTAGATTAAATCAAGAACGATTACACTAACCTCTTGATGTGTCAGAGCGTGTCTGCGCTTTGAGATTCGTCTTCGTGACACCGGATGTTGTCCCTCTAGCTTGTCCACACCAAGAACACCTATGGCAGCCCTTGAACAGCTTCTAAAGCCTTTTCTATTAATTAGAAATTCAAGTTCTACCTTTTAAGATATTAGAGATAAATGTGACACTAGAAACAATTTCTAGTGTTCTTAATTCAAGAGATTGATGGCTAATCTCTTTAAATTGATGAGAGATGAAGAGAAATAGCTGGAGAGGCTCAAAGTGGCGTGACAATTGAGAGGAGAGGCTGCTGGTTATGTTTTCTTTTCTTAACCACACTTAAATAGCTAGGTTAACACATTAAACCCTAGCCACATGTCACCTTTTGATTAGCTCTAGGTTTAAGTGACCCAATCACATTGTGCCAAGTGTCAAACCTATATTTAATCTTGATTTTAATCATCTTACATGATTAAAAAACATTTGGCAAGCTTATGTGTTATGCCATGTGTCACCATCTCATGGTGCCACGTGTCACACTGCAAAATGACCAAAATGCCCTCGTGTCTTAATTTTGAGTTCTCAACCCAAAATAATTATTTTTCTTCTTCTAATTAATTTATATCAAATATAAATTAATTAATTAATCTCTATTAATTAATTTCTCATCAATTAAATTCATATTTAAACACTTTAAATATAAATTTAATTTATACTACACATCCAATAATCTAGATTTGGTTTCAAGTCATGCTAGGACATTTCAAATTAAATTCAAACCAAATAAAATTAATTAAACAATTAAACTCTTTAATTAATTAATTAAATCATATTTAAATAGGTGATTACTTGTGTATGTGTGTGACTTATTAGGCTCATCACTAATTGGCAATGAGACATGATATCAACTCTTAATATCATCGTAACTCTTTCTTACCATAAATGATTTCTCTAAATCATTTTATGAACCTCATAGACCATGGTTAACACCTAGCATAGCATGCCATGGCCACCCAATTAGTAATAAGGTTTACCTTAAATGAACCTATAATCATATGTTACCATGCACTAGAATCTCTCTGTTACAAAATCCCAACTCAAGCCGAGTCATGGTTTATGTCAAACTCCATTTGCTATGAATATTATGTTCTCTTTTAATTCTAGTTCTTGATTAAAAGATTTTTCTCATCGTAAACTCTTTCTGAATAAATCTATCTGTCTGCCAGAACTTGAAACATCAAGAACAATTAAATGAACATAGGATTTTAACTCTATTTACTTAGAGGAACAGATTCCATCTTGATCAACACCTACCTCCATATATAACTAGTAGGAGCCAACAGATGCCCATATACCCATACATAGTACAAGTATGAAAGCAAGATCAAACTCAAACTACCTATATACAAGATAACTGTGCTATCTCAGTCTAAAGATTATATGCATCGATATGATTTATGACAAAACATTGACAAGAGTAAACTCCATGTGCTTGTCATAAGTGTCACCGGTTCTACCTACTTATCATTTATAAGTGCCTATCATGTTTGTTATATGGCATGAGACTCACCATTCCATCTTATTTATATCTCATATAAATAACTTGGGAACAAACATGAACACAATCTTTCCGGATAAGTCATGTCCTTATTATGAAGTATCCTCGATTGTGAACCTATTTATGATACTTTGTGCTAGAAATATTGTCACTCATATTCTTAACAACTTAAGAATAATATTTCTAACAAAATATCAATGGACCTTTTCTATTACACATAAATATATTATGTAAACTAAAAGTGGAAATGCCTTTTATTAATAAAATATGTACAAGATACATACTAAATGATATGCTCTAGGGCATACTACTAACAGTTGGTGATAAAGTGTTTCTCAAAGTCTCACCATGGAAGAAAATATTGAGGTTCGGAAGAAAAGGTAAGTTGAGCCCTCTGTTTATTGGCCCATATGAAGTCATTGAACGTGTGGGACCAAGAGCCTCTGAGCTAGATTTACCACCAGAGCTGGACAAGATCCACAATGTGTTCCACGTGTCCATGCTCAGAAGATACCGCTCAGACCCTTCACATGTCATCTCCATAGAAGAAATTGAAATACAACCAGATTTGACATATGAAGAAGAACCCATACGGATCTTGGCTCGGGAAGTGAAAGAGTTGAGAAATAAATAGATCCCACTGGTGAAAGTGCTTTGGAGGCACCACAACATCGAGGAGGCTACTTGGGAAAGTGAAGAGACGATGAGGCAACAGTTCCCTCAACTGTTTGCCTCAGGTAAATTTCGAGGACAAAATTTAAATTAGAGGGGAAGAGTTGTAACACCCTCCCTGTAGCAATTTCGTACATTCTACTGTTCCGGTGATCGGTGTCGGTCCGGATAGCTAGAATGTCTGAAAAAATATTTAAACTAATGTGAGAAACTATAATTAACTCAAATATTAATAAGAAAAATTTAGGAAAAATTTTAGAAATAAAATACAACCAAGTTAAATGAGTCGGTGCCCTAGCGATGGGTAACCTAGTGAGAAGTTGCGGTTCTCGCAACTAGGAGCCCTAGACCCGGGAGAAAAATTATAAAATAATTTTTGAGACTCCAGAGAAGGGTTATTGAGGTTTTTATAGCATTAGAATGCCAAGAAAATACTTAGAAAAATTTTTCAATCGGTATAGACAATTTTGGCCCGTTAAGCCAAACGGAGGGCATTTTGGTCATTTCGTCTTCAGAGATGATTTTTGACCAACTTTTCCAGTTAAATAAATAATTTATATAATATAAAATATGAATAAATGTTGTTAAAAATTTAATTGAAATTAAATAGACAAGAAATGGAGAGAAAATGAAAGAAAATGGCATTATGACATCATAATGATGTCATTAAAATTCTCCCAACCAATCAAAACTTGACACATGGCATAATCTTATTTAAAAGAGGTTAAATGGGCAGAAAATGAAAAAAAAAAATCAGAACACCTTCTCCTTTCTTCTTCTTGGCATCACCCCACCCACCATTGCCAACCTTGAGCAAGCTTTCAAAGCTTGATTTCTCTAAGTTTTACCCAATAAAACCCTAACCTAGCAACATAAAAATTTGTCCTTACATCCTAGTGAAGCTTGTGGGAGCAAAAAGAAAAGGAAACTAAGACTTTGAGCAAGTGGGAAATTCACTCCATAAGAGGTTAGTGACCTAAACCTTAAATTTCACTTTAGTTTCATGTTTAAGAACTATATATGTGAGCAAATGACAAAGAAATTTGATGAAAGACCATTGGTATGCTAACCCTAGATCTTGGCAGACATGGTTAGGGTAATAGGGTGATGATTTTTGGGGAGCTAACATGCAAGTATGGCTACCCTTAAAGTGTAACTTATAAGTGAATTGATAAATGCAATGATAATGCATGGTTTTGAATTGTTGAGTTAGGGTTTGGGTTGAAGAATGAGACTTTGATCTTGTGACGATGGAAGTAGGCTTTAATGGTCAATTAGTGACTATTTGGTTTGGTTTGAACCAAAAATGAAGTGAATTGGGTTGTGGGATTTGAGGTTGGAGTGGTCGCTTGTGTGACTGCAGTGTGGTCGTGAGTCCAGCCTGTTTGGATAGCCATAACTTGAATTGTAGAGGTTCAATTGGTGTTTGGCCAATTGGACATGAAACTAGACACATAATGGCACAACTTTGATGAAGAAACCATTCCCAGAAAACCAAACCAACTTGACCAAAAGTTTACCCTAATCCGGGTGACCTGCAATCTGCCTGGGCAAAATGACCAAATGAACAGTATTTGGTCATTTGGCCATAACTCAATGTAGTAAGGTTCAATTGACCTGAAATTTTACCAGTAACAAGGTGACATATAGACCAACAACTTTTATGAAGAAACTTGACCAAATTATGACCATAACTTAGTCAAATTGCCAACCAAACTTAGGTTACCAAATCTGGTAGAACCAGTTTTGCCCAGATTTTTGGAATCTGCCCAATCCGGCCAGTTATGGTTTTTAGGCCATAACTTGAGCTACAAAACTCCAAATGGAGTGATTCAAAAAAAGAAATTCAACTAGACAAAATGAGGAACAACTTTCATGTTTACCATTTTTCCAAATTCCCACTGCAACAGTAACTAATGGAACAGTAAACCCAAGGCTTGAAAATTTAAAATTCTGTCCAATTCACATTAAGCTTAGAGATGGTATTGGCAACCAATACCAACAAGTTTTAAATGCAAAATGTGGTATGTTGATGATATTTAAACTAAATTACCTATTGTCAATGCAAAAGTCAACATTTTGGTTGACTAATGAAATGAATAGTGGTCATAAAAATTTCAATTTAAAAGAATTACATAAATTAAAAGTGTTAAATGCCCTAGTAGGCCTAATGTGATTGGTTTGGATAGGTTGGCATGCCAATAGGGTTCTGTTAGCAGTACTGCACATGGCTTTATGCCATTCTGTATTTCATGGCTTCTCATGCCATTCTGTGACATAATAGCCTTTGGCTATGATAATGAGTTATTATACTCGGGTTTAATCCCCGATAATTATCACAGCTTATTAGTTATTCTGTTGCACACCGGGAGACACAATGTGACCGATGGTGTGATGGGTCTGAGGTACTTAGTACCCAGTACCAGTTTACCCATTTATCCAGTCCAGTCAACTAGTGTAGGTTACTCGGGCAGTATTAATAAATTTTACCAAACTTTAATCGAATAATATTGCAATAAATATTTGAAATTTAGTCCACCCAAAAATGTAAATATACATTTTGCACACACGTCTTATTTTATTTTATTTTATTTTTATTTTATATTGTCACCACTAAGCGATTGCTTAGCGCTGCCGCTTGCCACGCAGTATCGGAGACATAGCTGGGGAGTCCAGCAGACCTCACACAGGGTGAGCCTTCATATCTGCACTCAGAGTTCAGAGTCACCTCACATTGCAGTGCATGTGGTAGGACATTAGGCCATTTTGATATTTTGATATTTTGTATTTTGTAACCTTCTGTAATGTATATTATAAATTCATGTAATTATGCTTTTGATGTAAATATCTATGAAACATGTTCAGTAATTAATTGAGCATTTTTTTATTGAGTTGACTGTGGTTTGAATTTAATTGAATTTTGAGATATTGAAGTGAATTGAGAAATTGTTGAGAATATATTGGAGGTTGATTGAGAATAAGGTGATGATATTATTGGGAGTGTTTTTAACAGGTTCTGAAGAATTGTTTTTCCAATTTATAGCCGGCACTCTGCCGAATTTTCTATAAAATTTGCGGAAAAATTTAGTTTTATCAAAAATTATAAATAAATGAATTAAAAAGGATTAATTGAAATTGAAACATGAATTGGTGTTCCGACACACTAAGTGGCATAACTTGCTCGGCTACACTGTAGACGGGTAAGGGGTGTCACATTTTGTGGTATCAGAGCATCGGTTTAGGCATTTCTGGGTCTAGATAGAGTACATACCATTGCATTGCATTTGTAAGTGTTGAGGTGACACTGATGCAGATCTGTTTGCTTTCTCATTTTGAATAGGTTATGGATCCTGCTTCGCAAAGAGCAGTTGATGAAGAGGTGGAGAGTTATGCTCCACCCAGGGCTGAGTCTGGGGGCAAGAGAGAATCTGCTCCACCAGCAGCTGAGGCACCTGCCCAACCTCAGTTTGCTCTGTTCCAGCAAATGACTGAATTCTACCGATAAATGATGGGGGCAATTCCACCACCACAACCACAACCACAACCTCCACTAGCACCACAGAAGTCCCATTTGGAGAAATTGCGAAAACATGGGGCTGTAGACTTCTTTGGGAAGAGGGAGGATGATCCCATGGCTGCAGAAAATTGGTTGGATAGAACCATCGTAGCATCAAACACTAAACCGCACTCGAGCGTAACTCGGTGGGTGTTGTGTCCCTACTTCAGGATGATGCATATCAGTGGTGGGACACAGTAACCAGTGAGGTGCAACCTGAATGGATCACCTGGGAATTCTTCCTTACAGAGTTCAGGAAGAAATATATTAGCAAAGTATATTTAGAAGAGCGAAGAAGGGAATTCATCAGTTTGAGACAAAGACAGTTGTCAGTGGCTGAGTATGAGCGTGAGTTTGTTAGACTGAGCCGGTATGGGAGGGAGATAGTCCCTACCGAGGCAGAGAGGTGCAGACGGTTTGAGGAAGGGCTCAATGACAACATCAAAGTTATGATCACAGCACTAGAGATTACGGATTTTACTAAACTGGTAGATGCAGCATCAAAAGTGGAAAGGGTTAGAATCAATGAACAAAATAGAAGGGAAAGACAGCAGAAAAGGGGTCCGGGTCAGTCCAATGCATATTCTGCTCCCAGTAAGAAGAGTAAGGGTCCTCCTGCTCAGAGTTCAGGACCACCACAGGGTCAAGGTCAGTTTCAGGGGCCCAGACCACAGTTCACACCTAGGAAAGGCCAGTCCACACCTAGGAAAGGCCAGTCCACACCATCAATGAGCAGCTCTCCAGGGACAGTGTTTAGGGGACCAGCCCCTGCATCTTCTGCTTGTCAGTACTGTCAGAAGTGGCACAAGGGGGAATGTTGGCAAGTGACTGGTGCATGCTTGCAGTGTGGATCTACAGAACACCAGATCAAGAATTGTCCGAAGAGGACTACTACAGTTGCTCCAACACAAACTGATAGACCTGCTCCTGCACCACAAAGAGGTAGGAAGCCTGGTAAACCTGAGGCAGCTGGTCCATCACTGAG
This sequence comes from Hevea brasiliensis, assembly GCF_030052815.1. Lineage (NCBI taxonomy): Eukaryota > Viridiplantae > Streptophyta > Magnoliopsida > Malpighiales > Euphorbiaceae > Hevea > Hevea brasiliensis. Next base: position 34,959,478 of record NC_079510.1, on the reverse strand, counting down.
GCCTGCATCCGAGTCAACTAAGAGGCCAGACACTAGGATACCAGCCAGGGCTTATGCCATCAGAGCTCAAGAGGAGCAAGATGCCCCGGATGTCATCAGGGGTACGTTTTCCCTCTACAACACTTCTGTACATGCATTGGTGGATCCAGGATCCACTCATTCCTATATTTGCATCAAACTACCCATAGAGAGGGGAGTTCCAGTAGAGGAGAGTGATCAAGACATTCTGGTCACAAATCCACTAGGCCACAGTGTGATAGTGAATAAGGTGTATAAAGGTTGCCCATTGAGGATTCAGGGGTATGAATTCTTGGCAAACCTAATTGAATTGCCCTTCTACGAGTTTGACGTGATTTTGGGAATGGACTGGTTGTCACGTCATCAGGCAATAGTTGATTGTAAATTGAAGAGAATTTCTCTGAAAACTTCTGAGGGTAATGAGATCACTGTTGTGGGTGAAAGGACAGATTTCTGTCAATGTTATCTCATTCTGATTGCAAGAAGAATGATGAGAAAATCGTGAAGCTTACCTAGCACACATGATTGATACTAGGCAAGCTAAGCTAAACTCGAATGATAGACCCACAGTAAGAGACTTCCCAAATGTATTTCCTGAAGAGTTGCCTGGTTTACCACCAGAAAGGGAAGTCGAGTTTGCTATTGAGGTAATGCCGGGTACAACACCCATTTCCATTGCTCCTTATAGGATGGCACCCATCAATTGAGGGAGTTGAAAACTCGGTTGCAAGAGTTGCTTGATAAGGGTTCATACGCCCGATGTGTCACCATGGGGAGCTCAGGTCGTTTGTGAAGAAAAAGGATGGAACCTTGAGATTGTGTATCGACACGGCGGTTGAACAAAGTAGCGTAAAGAATAAATATCCATTGCCCGTAATCGACGATCCGTTGGATCGATTGAAAGGAGCGTGTATTTTCAAAAATTGATCTCGCATCGGATATCATCAGCTGAGGGTAAAGGATGCAGATGTGTCAAAAACTGCATTCAGAACTCGGTATGGGCACTATGAATTTCTAGTGATGCCGTTTGGGTTAACAAATGCACCAGTAGCATTTATGGACCTTATGAACCGTATCTTCCATTCATACTTAGATCGGTTTGTAGTGGTCTTTATTGATGATATTCTGGTGTATTCCAAGATCAGAGAAGAACATGATGAACATTTGAGGATTGTTCTGCAAACCCTGCGAGAAAAGAAGCTGTATGCTAAGTTGTCCAAGTGTGACTTCTGGATGAGTGAAATCTCTTTCCTTGGACACATAGTATCGTGAGAGGGATTAGAGTGGATCCCAAAAAGATAGAGGCAGTGATGGAATGGAAGCCTCCCAGAAATACAACTGAGGTCAGAAGTTTCTTGGGGCTAGCTGGATACTATAGAAGATTTGTGAAGGGGTTTTCTCTTATAGCTGCTCCAATGACCAAGTTATTGCATAAAAATGTGAAATTTAGCTGGAACGACAAGTGCCAAGCCAGTTTTGAGAGGTTGAAGGCTATGTTGACAGAAGCACCAGTGTTAACACAGCCAGAGTCAGGAAAAGACTTTGTGGTCTACAGTGATGCCTCACATAATGGGCTAGGGTGTGTATTGATGCAAGAGGGGAAAGTGATCACCTATGCTTCCAGGCAGTTAAGGCCACATGAACAGAACTACCCTACTCATGACTTGGAGTTAGCAGCGATTATCTTCGCACTGAAGATATGGAGGCATTATTTATATGGTGAAAAATGCTACATCTATATAGACCACAAGAGTCTAAAATATTTGCCAACCCAGAAAGAGCTCAATCTTAGACAGAGGCGATGGATTGAGTTCCTAAAGGACTATGATTGTGTGATAGATTATCATCCTGGGAAGGCAAATGTAGTTGCTGATGCTTTGAGCAGGAAGTCCATCACAGCTTTAAGATCACTCAATGCCTGTCTGTCCTTAGCTCAAGATGGAGCTATTTTGGCTGAGTTGCAAGTGAGGCCAACCCTACTACAGCAAATACAAGATGGGCAGAAGGCAGAGGAAAAACTAATGGCAATTATGGCTAAAATTCCTGAGGGGAAGGAAACTGAATATGAGGTGAAAGCAGATGGGTGTCTATACTGCAGAGGAAGAGTGTGTGTACTAGATGATGGGGAACTGAAGACTAGTATTCTGAAAGAAGCGCACACGAGTGTTTATGCTATGCACCCGGGGAGCACAAAAATGTATAATGATTTGAAGCCTCATTATTGGTGGCCTGGTATGAAGAGGGATATAGCTGACTATGTGACTAAATGCTTGACATGTCAGCAAGTTAAGGCAGAACATCAAGTTCCATCGGGTTTGTTACAGCCTATAAACATACCTGAATGGAAATGGGACTGGGTCACTATGGATTTTGTTAGTGGTCTACCTCTCACCCAAAAGAAGCATGATGCAGTGTGGGTGATAGTGGACAGATTGACGAAGTCAGCACATTTTTTGCCAGTTAGGACTGACTACTCACTGGAGAAGCTAGCAGAATTGTATATCAGTGAGATAGTTAGGCTGCATGGAATCCCACTTTCTATCATATCTGACCGAGACCCAAGGTTTACATCAAGATTCTGGAAGAAGTTGCATGAATCCTTGGGTACACAACTCCACTTCAGCACAGCTTTTCATCCTCAGACGGATGGGCAATCAGAAAGAGTAATTCAGGTCCTTGAGGATATGCTGAGGAGTTGTGTCATTGAGTTTGAGGGAAGTTGGGATAGATACCTCCCACTGGCAGAATTCGCATACAACAATAGCTACCAAGCTAGCATTCAAATGGCTCCGTATGAAGCACTATATGGGAGGAAATGTAGAACCCCAGTGTGTTGGACTAAATTGGTCGAAGATAAGCTGGAAGGACCAGACCTGGTGAAACAGACTGAGGAAAAAGTGAAAATAATCAAAGCTAACCTGAAGATTACCTCCGATAGACAGAAGTCTTATGCCGACCTGAAGAGAAAAGAGATAGAGTATGCAGTTGGTGAAGGAACGGAAGCGTGAAAAACACAAGATTATACCATTGAATTCAAAAATTTTCACCTAAGGTCACATGCACCATGCAAGATTTATTTTTGTCTATTTGATTTCAATGATAAACAACATATTAAAACTCTTTTAATATGTTTTTGGATCTGTATTTGCCATTTAAGATTTTAAAATTAATCAGATTAATTTTAGAACCCTAGATTAAATCAAGAACGATTACACTAACCTCTTGATGTGCTGTAGCGTGTCTGCGCCTTTGAGATTCGTCTTCAGGACACCAGATGTTGTCCCTCTAGCTTGTCCACACCAAGAACACCTATGGCAGCCCTTGAACAGCTTCTAAAGCCTTTTCTATTAATTAGAAATTCAAGTTCTACCTTTTAAGATATTAGAGATGTAAACAGGACACTAGAAACAATTTCTAGTGTTCTTAATTCAAGAGATTGATGGCTAATCTCTTTAAATTGATGAGAGATGAAGAGAAATAGCTGGAGAGGCTCAAAGTGGCGTGACAATTGAGAGGAGAGGCTGCTGGTTATGTTTTCTTTTCTTAACCACACTTAAATAGCTAGGTTAACACATTAAACCCTAGCCACATGTCACCTTTTGATTAGCTCTAGGTTTAAGTGACCCAATCACATTGTGCCAAGTGTCAAACCTATATTTAATCTTGATTTTAATCATCTTACATGATTAAAAAACATTTGGCAAGCTTATGTGTTATGCCATGTGTCACCATCTCATGGTGCCACGTGTCACACTGCAAAATGACCAAAATGCCCCTGTGTCTTAATTTTGAGTTCTCAACCCAAAATAATTATTTTTCTTCTTCTAATTAATTTATATCAAATATAAATTAATTAATTAATCTCTATTAATTAATTTCTCATCAATTAAATTCATATTTAAACACTTTAAATATAAATTTAATTTATACTACACATCCAATAATCTAGATTTGGTTTCAAGTCATGCTAGGGACTTTGCAATTTAATTGCAAACCAAATATATTTAATTAATCAATTAAACTCTTTAATTAATTAATTAAATCATATTTAAATAGGTGATTACTTGTGTATGTGTGTGACTTATTAGGCTCATCACTAATTGGCAATGAGACATGATATCAACTCTTAATATCATCAGAACTCTTTCTTACCATAAATGATTTCTCTAAATCATTTTATGAACCTCATAGACCATGGTTAACACCTAGCATAGCATGCCATGGCCACCCAATTAGTAATAAGGTTTACCTTAAATGAACCTATAATCATATGTTACCATGCACTAGAATCTCTCTGTTACAAAATCCCAACTCAAGCTGGAGTCATGGTTTATGTCAAACTCCATTTGCTATGAATATTATGTTCTCTTTTAATTCTAGTTCTTGATTAAAAGATTTTTCTCATCAGAAACTCTTTTCTGAATAAATCTATCTGTCCTGGCCAGGAACTTGAAACATCAAGAACAATTAAATGAACATAGGATTTTAACTCTATTTACTTAGAGGAACAGATTCCATCTTGATCAACACCTACCTCCATATATAACTAGTAGGAGCCAACAGATGCCCATATACCCATACATAGTACAAGTATGAAAGCAGTATCAAACTCAAACTACCTATATACAAGATAACTGTGCTATCTCATGTCTAAAGATTATATGCACTGATATGATTTATGACAAAACATTGACAAGAGTAAACTCCATGTGCTTGTCATAAGTGTCACTGGTTCGGCCTACTTATCATTTATAAGTGCCTATCATGTTTGTTATATGGCATGAGACTCACCATTCCATCTTATTTATATCTCATATAAATAACTTGGGAACAAACATGAACACAATCTTTCTGGATAAGTCATGTCCTTATTATGAAGTATCCTCGATTGTGAACCTATTTATGATACTTTGTGCTAGAAATATTGTCACTCATATTCTTAACAACTTAAGAATAATATTTCTAACAAAATATCAATGGACCTTTTCTATTACACATAAATATATTATGTAAACGGAAAAGTGGAAATGCCTTTTATTAATAAAATATGTACAAGATACATACTAAATGATATGCTCTAGGGCATACTACTAACAGTTGGTGATAAAGTGTTTCTCAAAGTCTCACCATGGAAGAAAATATTGAGGTTCGGAAGAAAAGGTAAGTTGAGCCCTAGGTTTATTGGCCCATATGAAGTCATTGAACGTGTGGGACCAGTAGCCTACAGGCTAGATTTACCACCAGAGCTGGACAAGATCCACAATGTGTTCCACGTGTCCATGCTCAGAAGATACCGCTCAGACCCTTCACATGTCATCTCCATAGAAGAAATTGAAATACAACCAGATTTGACATATGAAGAAGAACCCATACGGATCTTGGCTCGGGAAGTGAAAGAGTTGAGAAATAAATAGATCCCACTGGTGAAAGTGCTTTGGAGGCACCACAACATCGAGGAGGCTACTTGGGAAAGTGAAGAGACGATGAGGCAACAGTTCCCTCAACTGTTTGCCTCAGGTAAATTTCGAGGACAAAATTTAAATTAGAGGGGAAGAGTTGTAACACCCTCCCTGTAGCAATTTCGTACATTCTATCGTCCTGATCGGTGTCGGTCCGGATAGCTAGAATGTCTGAAAAAATATTTAAACTAATGTGAGAAACTATAATTAACTCAAATATTAATAAGAAAAATTTAGGAAAAATTTTAGAAATAAAATACAACCAAGTTAAATGAGTCGGTGCCCTAGCGATGGGTAACCTAGTGAGAAGTTGCGGTTCTCGCAACTAGGAGCCCTAGACCCGGGAGAAAAATTATAAAATAATTTTTGAGACTCCAGAGAAGGGTTATTGAGGTTTTTATAGCATTAGAATGCCAAGAAAATACTTAGAAAAATTTTTCAATCGGTATAGACAATTTTGGCCCGTTAAGCCAAACGGAGGGCATTTTGGTCATTTCGTCTTCAGAGATGATTTTTGACCAACTTTTCCAGTTAAATAAATAATTTATATAATATAAAATATGAATAAATGTTGTTAAAAATTTAATTGAAATTAAATAGACAAGAAATGGAGAGAAAATGAAAGAAAATGGCATTATGACATCATAATGATGTCATTAAAATTCTCCCAACCAATCAAAACTTGACACATGGCATAATCTTATTTAAAAGAGGTTAAATGGGCAGAAAATGAAAAAAAAAAATCAGAACACCTTCTCCTTTCTTCTTCTTGGCATCACCCCACCCACCATTGCCAACCTTGAGCAAGCTTTCAAAGCTTGATTTCTCTAAGTTTTACCCAATAAAACCCTAACCTAGCAACATAAAAATTTGTCCTTACATCCTAGTGAAGCTTGTGGGAGCAAAAAGAAAAGGAAACTAAGACTTTGAGCAAGTGGGAAATTCACTCCATAAGAGGTTAGTGACCTAAACCTTAAATTTCACTTTAGTTTCATGTTTAAGAACTATATATGTGAGCAAATGACAAAGAAATTTGATGAAAGACCATTGGTATGCTAACCCTAGATCTTGGCAGACATGGTTAGGGTAATAGGGTGATGATTTTTGGGGAGCTAACATGCAAGTATGGCTACCCTTAAAGTGTAACTTATAAGTGAATTGATAAATGCAATGATAATGCATGGTTTTGAATTGTTGAGTTAGGGTTTGGGTTGAAGAATGAGACTTTGATCTTGTGACGATGGAAGTAGGCTTTAATGGTCAATTAGTGACTATTTGGTTTGGTTTGAACCAAAAATGAAGTGAATTGGGTTGTGGGATTTGAGGTTGGAGTGGCTGCCTTGTGTGACCTGCAGGTGTGGCTGTGAGTCCAGCCTGTTTGGATAGCCATAACTTGAATTGTAGAGGTTCAATTGGTGTTTGGCCAATTGGACATGAAACTAGACACATAATGGCACAACTTTGATGAAGAAACCATTCCCAGAAAACCAAACCAACTTGACCAAAAGTTTACCCTAATCCGGGTGACCTGCAATCTGCCTGGGCAAAATGACCAAATGAACAGTATTTGGTCATTTGGCCATAACTCAATGTAGTAAGGTTCAATTGACCTGAAATTTTACCAGTAACAAGGTGACATATAGACCAACAACTTTTATGAAGAAACTTGACCAAATTATGACCATAACTTAGTCAAATTGCCAACCAAACTTAGGTTACCAAATCTGGTAGAACCGGTTTGCCTGCATTTTGGAATCTGCCCAATCCGGCCGATTATGGTTTTAGGCCATAACTTGAGCTACAAAACTCCAAATGGAGTGATTCATAAAAGAAATTCAACTAGACAAAATGAGGAACAACTTTCATGTTTACCATTTTTCCAAATTCCCACCAACTGTGATAACTAATGGAACGATGAAACTGTGACACCCCTTACCCGTGTCTGAGTATATCCGGTAAGATATGTCACACTGATGTCTGGCACACTCTATTTTACCTTAATTAATTTTTGTCATAGTTTTGAATATAGTTTATGAAATATAATTTATTTAAGCTATTTATCAAAATTATTATTTATTTGAGGTTCCGAAAATTTTATAGAAAATCCGGCGGAGTACCGGCTAAAAATGGAGAAAACAGTTCTTCAGAACCTGTGAAAAACACTTCCAATATTCATATCTCATCACTCTCAAACTCCAATATCAAAATCTCAATATTTTTCAATTTCGTTTCTCAATCATTCAGCTCATGTAATAGTCATGTACAAGTCACAGATAGATATTCATTTTTTTTTCATTCACCAACGCCATTTTCATTATTTACATGAACATCAAAATACATTACATAAGTTTCATTTACACAAAGAAAAATAAAAATCAATTACAAAATACCAAAATGAAGCCTAGTGTCCTACCAATGCACTGTAGGTGGTGAGGTGACACGGACACTATGCAGAGCTGCAGGACGGACTCACCCGATCTGCGATCTCATCGGGCTCACGATCGGTATCTCGGAACCTACGCGTGGCAAAAGCAACGCGCTAAGCAATGATGCTTAGTGGTGCAATAATAAAATAAAAGAAAATAGCAGAAAATAAATATGTATTGAATGTATATGTCTTATTTGTTTTGTATTTGTTATATTTATTTATTTCTTTAACTTTGTCCATTTTCATTCATTTAGTTGCCCAAGTAACCTATACTGGATGACTGGATTGGATAAACGGGTAAACTGGCACTGGGTATCCAGTACCTCAGGCCGTCACACCATCGGTCACATATGTATCTCCCGATGTGCAACAGAACAGCTAACAAGCTGTAAATAACAATAGGCACAAGGCCAAGTCCCAACACAATATCAGAATGGCTAAAAGCCATAAAATCAAAGAATGGCATATTGCCATGTGCAGTACTGCTAACTGAACCCTATTGGCATGCCAAACTATCCAAACCAATCTTGTTAGGTATACTAGGGCATTTGATACTTTAAAATTCTTCAATTTGTGAATTTCAAGTTTTGGTGTCACTATTCACTTCATTAGTCAACAAAAATGTTGACTTTTGGATAGAAAATAGGTGCATTGGTTTTAACACTCCCAATGTACCACATTTTGCATTTAAAACTTGTTGGAATTAATCACCAAATCCATTTCCAAGCTTAGCACTAAGGGGCAGAATTTTCAGTTTTTGCACCATAAGTTTACTATTCCATTAGGGACTGTTACATTGGAAATTTGAGGAAATGGTAAACATGAAAGTTGTTCCTTATTTTGTCTAGTTGAATTTATTTTTTTTAATCACTCCATTTGAAGTTTTTTAGCTCCAGATATGGTCCAAAAACCACAGCTGGCCGGATTTCCAATCTGCAGAATTTACCAAATCTACAGTACCATGAACAGTGACTGCCACTGCCTTGTTGAATAGGTTCTGGTCATAATTTGGGGTAGGTTTCTCCATGAAAGTTGTTTTTCTATGTCTTAAATTGTTGCTGTAAAAATTTCAGGTCAATTGACCATATCTACAGTGAGTTATGGCCAAATGAACAGTTACTGTTCATTTGGTCATTCTGCAGAACCTGTTTGCAGGGTATCCAGATTGGGGCCAATTTTTGGTCCACTTGCTTTGGTCTTTTGGACATGGTTTCTTCAGAAAAATTGTGCCATTATAAGTCTAGTTTCATGTCCAATTGGCCAAACACCAATTGAACCTACACAGCCAAAGATATGGCAGTCCAAATAGGCTGGACTCACAGCCTCCCTGCTGCTGTCACTAGGCAGCCTACCAAAACTCTTTGTAACCCTCCAATGCACTTCAAATTATGGTCAACTTACCTCAAATGGTCACTAATTGACCATTAAAATGTTCTTTAACAATTTCATCAGCCAAGTCAAAATTTTACTCTCAAAACCCTAATTCCCATTATGAGTTTTCACAACATACTTTAATTGACTAACTAATCCATTATACTTATATTTACATACTTTAAACATAATCTCTAGTGCACTCCAAGTCCATCAAAAACACTCAATCTTGTTCCTTCCCTAGGGCCAGTCGAAATCCATGGGCTACATACACTTAACTTTTATTCATTTGGTTCACAAATTCACACTTATTTTGAGTCATTAACATGGAATAAGAAAGATAGGTGTATAAATAGGCACTAACCTCTTTGCTCAACTTATTGAACTTGTGAAAACTCTAGAATTTCTCCTCTTTGTGGCTGCCTAGAGCTTCCTTAGGGTGTGTGGATAAGTTTTAGTGAATGTGACTTAGGGTTTTAGGGTGAGGTGTGAGAGATTTTTAAGCTTGAATGGGGTGTCAATGGAGGTTTAGGGCAAGGCATAGGTTCGGCTGGTTTGGGGAGGAAGATGGCTGATGGCATTTTTAATTCCTTTGGTCTAATTTTATCTCTTTTTATTAGTTAATGAAATGGTTGTTTGATTATAATTGGTGGAAGCTTTTAAGTGACATCATAATGATGTCATATTTGGCATTTTATTGATTTTTCTTTTCTAGTAGCTTTACATTAATTTTTCATCACCCTTAATTCATATTTTATGTTATAATAATTATTTACTCAACTGGACAAGTCGGCCAAAAATCACCTCTGAAGGCGAAATGACCAAAATGCCCTCCGTTTGGCTTAACGGGTCAAAATTGTCTGTACCGATTGAAAAATTTTTCTAAATATTTTCTTGGCATTCTAATGCCATAGGAACATCAATGACCCTTCTCTGGAGTCCCAAAAATTATTTTATGAATTTTTCCCCGGGTCTAGGGCTCCTAGTTGCAAGAACCGCAACTTCCCTCTGGGTTACCCATCGCTTGGGCACCGGCTCATTTAACTTGGTTGTATTTTATTTCTAAAATTTTTACTAAATTTTTCTTATTAATATTTGAGTTAATTATGATTCCTCACTTTAGTTTAAATATTTTTCCGGACATTCTAGCTGTCCGGACCAACACCGATCACCGGAACAGTAGAATGTACGGAGTTGCTACCGGGAGGGTGTTACAACTCTTCCCCTCTAATTTAAATTTCGTCCTCGAAATTTACCTGATGCAAACAGTTGAGGGAACTGTTGCCTCATCGTCTCTTCACTTTCCCAAGTTGCCTCCTCGGTGTTGTGGTGCCTCCAAAGCACTTTCACTAGTGGAATCTGCTTGTTCCTCAATTCTTTTACTTCCCGAGCTAGGATCCGTAGAGGTTCTTCTTCATATGTCAAATCCAGTTGTATTTCAATTTCTTCCCTGGAGATGACATGTGAAGGATCTGAGCGGTATCTTCTGAGCATGGACACGTGGAACACATTGTGGATCTTGTCCAGCTCTGGTGGTAAAGCTAGTGTATAGGCCACTGGACCCACACGTTCAATGATTTCATATGGGCCAATGAACCTAGGGCTCAACTTACCTTTTCTTCCAAACCTCAATACCTTCTTCCACGGTGATACCTTGAGGAACACTTTGTCGCCAACCACATATTCTATTTCTTTTCTCTTCAGGTCGGCATAAGATTTCTGTCTGTCTGAGGTAACTTTCAGATTGGCTTTGATTAGTTTCACTTTCTCCTCAGTCTGTTTCACCAGGTCTGGCCCCACCAGTTTGTCTTTGCCCAATTCAGTCCAGTACACTGGAGTTCTACATTTCCTCCCATACAGTGCTTCATATGGGGCCATTTGGATACTAGCTTGGTAGCTATTGTTGTATGCAAATTCTGCCAGTGGGAGGTATCTATCCCAACTTCCCTCAAACTCAATGACACAACTCCTCAGCATATCCTCAAGGACCTGACATACATTTCATGTTATTATTATCATTTTAATTCAATATTTGTATCAATTCCATTGGTTTCAATTGTTTACCTGGATTACTCTTTCGGATTGCCCATCCGTCTGAGGATGGAAAGCTGTGCTGAAGTGGAGTTGTGTACCCAAGGACTCATGCAACTTCTTCCAAAATCTCGATGTAAACCTTGGGTCTCGATCAGACATGAAGGAAAGTGGAATTCCATGCAGTCTAACTATCTCACTGATATACAATTCTGCTAACTTCTCCAGTGAGTAGTCAGTCCTAACTGGCAAAAAGTGTGCTGACTTTGTCAATTTATCAACTATCACCCATACTGCATCATGTTTCTTCTGGGTGAGAGGTAAACCACTTACAAAATCCATGGTGACCCGATCCCATTTCCATTCAGGTATGCGTATAGGCTGTAGCAATCCTGATGGAACTTGATGTTCTGCCTTGACTTGTTGACATGTCAAGCATTTAGTCACATAGTCAGCTATGTCCTTCTTCATACCAGGCCACCAATACTGAAGCTTCAGATCATGATACATCTTTGTACTTCTTGGGTGCATAGCATATACACTTGTATGTGCCTCTTTTAGAATACTGGCCTTCAATTCCCCATTATCTGGTACACACAGTCTTCCTTTGTAATACAGACACCCATCTGCTTTCACCCCATAGTCAGTTGCTTTTCCCTCTGAGATTTTGCTCATAATAGCCATTAGCTTCTCATCTACCTTCTGCCCATCTAAAATCTGCTGTCGCAGGTTTGGCCTCACTTGCAACTCAGCCAAAATAGCTCCATCTCGAACCAAAGATAGACGGGCATTCAATGATCTCAAAGCTGTCATGGACTTTCTGCTCAAAGCATCAGCAACTACATTTGCCTTCCCAGGATGATAGTCAATCACACAATCATAGTCCTTCAGGAACTCAATCCATCGCCTCTGTCAAAGGTTGAGCTCCTTCTGAGTTGGCAAATATTTCAGACTTTTGTGGTCTGTGTAAATGTAGCACTTTTCACCATACAAGTAATGCCTCCATATCTTCAGTGCGAAGATAATTGCTGCAAGCTCTAGATCATGGGTAGGGTATTGCTCATGTGGCCTTAGGTATGCGGAAGCATAAGCGACCACTTTTCCCTCTTGCATCAATACACACCTAACCCATTATGAGAGGCATCATGTAGACCACAAAGTCCTTTCTCGACACCTGCAGTGTTAACACCGTGCCTCTGTCAACATAGCCTTCAACTTCTCAAAGCGGTCGACATTTATCATTCCATCCGTCGACATTCTTGTGCAATAACTTGATCATTGGAGCAGCTATTAAGGAAAATCCCTTCACAAATCTCCTGTAATACCCAGCTAGCCCCAAGAAGCTTCTGACCTCAGTTGTATTTCTGGGAGGCTTCCATTCCATCACTGCTTCTATTTTCTTAGGATCCACCCTAATCCCATTAGCTGACACTATGTGTCCAAGGAATGCAATCTCATTCAACCAAAAGTCACACTTGGACAACTAAGCATACAGCTTCTTTTCTCTCAGGGTTTGCAGAACAATCCTCAAATGTTCATCATGTTCTTCCCTGGTCTTGGAATACACCAAAATATCATCAATAAAGACCACTACGAACCGATCTAGGTATGGATGGAAGATACGGCTCATAAGGTCCATAAATGCCGCTGGTGCATTTGTTAGGCCAAAGGGCATCACCAGAAACTCATAATGCCCATACCGGGTCCTGAATGCAGTCTTGGGCACATCTACATCCTTCACCCTCAACTGATGATACCCTGATCTGAGATCAATCTTAGAAAATACTCCTGCTCCCTTCAACTGATCAAACAGATCATCAATTCTAGGCAACGGATATTTGTTCTTCACAGTCACTTTATTCAACTGCCGGTAATCAATGCAAAGCCTCAAAGTCCCATCCTTCTTCTTTACAAACAGCACTGGAGCTCCCCATGGTGACACACTGGGGCGTATGAACCCCTTATCAAGCAACTCTTGCAACTGAGTTTTCAACTCCCTCAATTCAGTGGGTGCCATCCTATAAGGAGCAATGGAAATGGGTGTTGTACCCGGCAGTGTCTCAATAGCAAATTCAACTTCCCTTTCTGGTGGCAAACCAGGCAACTCTTCAGGAAATACCTCTGGGAAGTCTCTTACTGTGGGTATATCACTCAGGTTTGGCTTAGCCTGCCTAGTATCCACCACATGTGCTAGGTAGGCTTCACAGCCTTTTCTCATCATTCTTCTTGCAACTGTGGCTGAGATAACATTGGACAAGAAATCTGTCCTTTCCCCCACAACAGTGATCTCATTACCTTCAGAAGTATTTAAAGAAATTCTCTTCAATTTGCAATCAACTATTGCCTGATGACGTGACAACCAGTCCATTCCCAAAATCACATCAAACTCATAGAAGGGCAACTCAATTAGGTCTGCCAAGAATTCATACCCCTGAATCCTTAACGGGCAACCCTTGTATACTTTGTTCACCACTACACTGTGGCCCAATGGATTAGTGACCAGAATGTCTTGGTCACTCTCCCCTACTAGTATCCCCCTTTCTACGGGTAGGTTGATGCAGATGTATGAATGAGTGGATCCTGGATCCACCAATACATGCACAGGTGTATTGTAGAGGGAGAACGTACCCCTAATGATGTCCGGGGCATCTTGCTCCTCCTGAGCTCTAATGGCATAGGCTCTAGCAGGTGGTCTGTTATCAGGCCTCTCTGGCTCATATCTGAGCCTCGTGATGGTCCCCACTGCGTTAGATTTGCTGATTTCCTACCCCTTTGCGGTGCGGGAGCGGTGCATGTCTGCTTGTGTTGGAGCAGCTGTAGTAGTTCTGCGTGGACAGTTCTTCAACTGATGCTCTGTCGACCCACACCTTAAGCAGGCACCAGTCACTCTCCAACACTCCCCCTTATGCCATTTCAAATAGTGTGGACATGCAGAAGTTGCTGGGGCTGGTCCCCTGAACCCCATCCCTGGAGAGCTGCCCACTGATGGTGTGGACTGGCCTCTCCTAGGGGTAAACTGTGGCCTGGGCCCCTGAGACTGACCCTGACCTTGTAGCTGGCCTGAACTCTGTGTAGGTGGACCCTTAAACTTCTTCCCAAATGCAGGAAATGAACTAAACTGACCTGGGCCCCTCTTCTGCTGTCTCTCTCTTCTAGTCTGCTCACTGATTCTTACTTTTTCAACCTTTATTGCAGCTTCCACTAACTTAGTGAAGTCGGTAATTCCCAAGGCAGTGATCATGATCTTTATGTTGTCATTTAGTCCCTCTTCAAATCTCTTGCACCTTTCAGCTTCATTAGGGACTATCTCCCTTCCGTAGCGGCTCAATCTAATAAATTCCTTTTCATACTCGGCCACTGACAGCTGTCTCTGCCTCAGATTAATGGACTCCCTTCTTCTCTCTTCTAGGTATACAGTACCCACATATTTCTTCTTGAATTCGGAGAGGAAGAAGTCCCAAGTTATTATTTCTGGCTGTACTTCACTGGACACCGTATCCCACCATTCATAAGCATCATCTTGCAATAAAGATATGGCAGCTTCTAGGTTTTGTTCAGGAGTGCAGTGGAGTTGTTTTAAAACTCTGCCTGTTCTGTTCAACCAATTTTCGGCTGCAACAGAATCATCTTCTCTCTTGCCGAAGAAGTCCACTGCTCCAAATTTTCTTAATCTTTCCAGGTGTGATTTTGGTTGTGGAGCTGGTGGTGGTGGTGGTGGTGCTGGCATTACCTCAGCCATTTGTCTAAAGAATTCGGCCATTTGATGAAACATGGCCTGTGGAGGTGGCGGTGCTCTGCTTGAGTGGCGGGCGGAGTTCTCCCATACCCAGTCTCGGTACTCTGGTGGAGCATGACTCTCCACTTCCTCCTCAACTGCCCTCTGAGATGTAGGGTCCATATCCTATTCAAAATAAGAAAGACAAACAGATCTGCATTAGTGTCACCTCGACTCTCACAAATACAATGCATGGTATGGACTCAATCTAGGCCCAGAAATGCCTAAACCGTGCTCTGATACCACTAAATGTGACACCCCTTACCCGTGTACAGTATATCCGGGTAAGATATGTCACACGGTGTACTGGCACACTCTATTTTACCTTAATTAATTTTTGTCATAGTTTTGAATATAGTTTATGAAATATAATTTATTTAAGCCATTTATCAAAATTATTATTTATTTGAGGTTCCGAAAGTTTTATAGAAAATCCGACGGAGTACCGGCTAAAAATGGAGAAAACAGTTCTTCGGAACCTGTGAAAAACACTTCCAATATTCATATCTCATCACTCTCAAACTCCAATATCAAAATCTCAATATTTTTCAATTTCGTTTCTCAATCATTCAGCTCATGTAATAGTCATGTACAAGTCACAGATAGATATTCATTTTTTTTTTCATTCACCAACACCATTTTCATTATTTACATGAACATCAAAATACATTACATAAGTTTCATTTACACAAAGGAAAATAAAAATCAATTACAAAATACCAAAATGAAGCCTAGTGTCCTACCAATGCACTGTAGGTGGTGAGGTGACACGGACACTATGCAGAGCTGCAGGATGGACTCACCCAGTCTGCGGTCTACTGGGCTCACGATCAGTATCTCCAGAACCTACGCGTGGCAAAAGCAACGCGCTAAGCAATGATGCTTAGTGGTGTAATAATAAAATAAAAGAAAATAGCAGAAAATAAAAATGTATTGAATGTATATGTTTTATTTGTTTTGTATTTGTTATATTTATTTATTTCTTTAACTTTGTCCATTTTCATTCATTTAGTTGCCCAAGTAACCTATCTTTGGACAATCGGATCGATAAGCAGATGGCCCACTTTGGGTATCAAGTACCTCGGGCCGTCACACCATCGGTCACATATGTATCTCCCGGTGTGCAATAGAACAGCTAACAAGCTGTAAATAACAATAGGCACAAGGCCAAGTCCCAACACAATATCAAAATGGCTAAAAGCCATAAAATCACAGAATGGCATATTGCCATGTGCGATCGCTAATCGAACCCTATTGGCATGCCAAACTATCCAAACCAATCTTGTTAGGTATACTAGGGCATTTGATACTTTAAAATTCTTCAATTTGTGAATTTCAAGTTTTGGTGTCACTATTCACTTCATTAGTCAACAAAAATGTTGACTTTTGGATAGAAAATAGGTGCATTGGTTTTAACACTCCCAATGTACCACATTTTGCATTTAAAACTTGTTGGAATTAATAACCAAATCCATTTCCAAGCTTAGCACTAAGGGGCAGAATTTTCAGTTTTTGTACCATAAGTTAACTATTCCATTAGGGACTGTTACATTAGAAATTTGAGGAAATGGTAAACATAAAAGTTGTTCCTTATTTTGTCTAGTTGAATTTCTTTTTTTGAATCACTCCATTTGGAGTTTTGTAGCTCCAGATATGGTCCAAAAATCACAGCTGGCCGGATTTCCAATCTGCAGAATTTACCAAATCTACAGTACCATGAACAGTGAGTTCCACTGCCTTATTGAATAGGTTCTGGTCATAATTTGGGGTAGGTTTCTTCATGAAAGTTGTTTGTCTATGTCTTAAATTGTTGCTGTAAAAATTTCAGGTCAATTGACCATATCTACAGTAAGTTATGGCCAAATGAACAGTTACTGTTCATTTGGTCATTCTGCAGAACCTGTTTGCAGGGTATCCGGATTGGGGCCAATTTTTGGTCCACTTGCTTTGGTCTTTTGGACATGGTTTCTTCAGAAAAATTGTGCCATTATACGTCTAGTTTCATGTCCAATTGGCCAAACACCAATTGAACCTACACAGCCAAAGATATGGCAGTCCAAACAGGCTGGACTCACAGCCTCCCTGCTGCTGTCACTAGGCAGCCTACCAAAACTCTTTGTAACCCTCCAATGCACTTCAAATTATGGTCAACTTACCTCAAATGGTCACTAATTGACCATTAAAATGTTCTTTAATAATTTCATCAGCCAAGTCAAAATTTTACTCTCAAAACCCTAATTCCCATTATGAGTTTTCACAACATACTTTAATTAACTAACTAATCCATTATACTTATATTTACATACTTTAAACATAATCTCTAGTGCACTCCAAGTCCATCAAAAACACTCAATCTTGTTCCTTCCCTAGGGCCAGCCGAAATCCATGGGCTACATACACTTAACTTTTATTCATTTGGTTCACAAATTCACACTTATTTTGAGTCATTAACATGGAATAAGAAAGATAGGTGTATAAATAGGCACTAACCTCTTTGCTCAACTTATTGAACTTGTGAAAACTCTAGAATTTCTCCTCTTTGTGGCTGCCTAGAGCTTCCTTAGGGTGTGTTGATAAGTTTTAGTGAAGGTGACTTAGGGTTTTAGGGTGAGGTGTGAGAGATTTTTAAGCTTGAATGGGGTGTCAATGGAGGTTTAGGGCAAGGCATAGGTTCGGCTGGTTTGGGGAGGAAGATGGCTGATGGCATTTTTAATTCCTTTGGTCTAATTTTATCTCTTTTTATTAGTTAATGAAATGGTTGTTTGATTATAATTGGTGGAAGCTTTTAAGTGACATCATAATGATGTCATATTTGGCATTTTATTGATTTTTCTTTTCTACTAGCTTTACATTAATTTTTCATCACCCTTAATTCATATTTTATGTCATAATAATTATTTACTCAACTGGACAAGTCGGCCAAAAATCACCTCTGAAGGCGAAATGACCAAAATGCCCTCCGTTTGGCTTAACGGGTCAAAATTGTCTGTACCGATCGAAAAATTTTTCTAAATATTTTCTTGGCATTCTAATGCCATAGGAACCTCAATGACCCTTCTCTGGAGTCCCAAAAATTATTTTATGAATTTTTCCCCGGGTCTAGGGCTCCTAGTTGCGAGAACCGCAACTTCCCTCTGGGTTACCCATCGCTTGGGCACCGGCTCATTTAACTTGGTTGTATTTTATTTCTAAAATTTTTACTAAATTTTTCTTATTAATATTTGAGTTAATTATGATTCCTCACTTTAGTTTAAATATTTTTCCGGACGTTCTAGCTGTCCGAACCGACACCGGTCACCGGAACAGAAGAATGTACGGAGTTGCTACCGGGAGGGTGTTACAAAACCCAAGGCTTGAAAATTTAAAATTCTGTCCAATTCACATTAAGCTTAGAGATGGTATTGGCAACCAATACCAACAAGTTTAAAATGCAAAATGTGGTATGTTGATAATATTTAAACTAAATTACCTATTGTCAATGCAAAAGTCAACATTTTGGTTGACTAATGAAATGAATAGTGGTCATAAAAATTTCAATTTTAAAGAATTACACAAATTAAAAGTGTTAAATGCCCTAGTAGGCCTAATGTGATTGGTTTGGATAGGTTGGCATGCCAATAGGGTTCTGTTAGCAGTACTGCACATGGCTTTATGCCATTCTGTATTTCATGGCTTCTCATGGCATTCTGTGACATAATAGCCTTTGGCTATGATAATGAGTTATTATACTCGGGTTTAATCCTCGATAATTATCACAGCTTATTAGTTGTTCTGTTGCACACCGGGAGACACAATGTGACCGATGGTGTGATGGTCCGAGGTACTTAGTACCCAGTACCAGTTTACCCGTTTATCCAATCCAGTCAACTAGTGTAGGTTACTCGGGCAGTATTAATAAATTTTACCAAACTTTAATCGAATAATATTGCAATAAATATTTGAAATTTAGTCCACCCAAAAATGTAAATATACATTTTGCACACGTCTTATTTTATTTTATTTTATTTTATTTTATATTGTCACCACTAAGCAGAATTGCTTAGCGCGTCGCTTTTGCCACGCAGTCTTTGAGACATAGCTGGGAGTCCAAGAGACCTCACCACAGGTGAGCCTTCATATCTACACTCAGAGTTCAGAGTCACCTCACATTGCAGTGCATTTGGTAGGACATTAGGCCATTTTGATATTTTGATATTTTGTATTTTGTAACCTTCTGTAATGTATATTATAAATTCATGTAATTATGCTTTTGATGTAAATATCTATGAAACATGTTCAGTAATTGATTGAGCATTTTTTTATTGAGTTGACTGTGGTTTGAATTTAATTGAATTTTGAGATATTGAAGTGAATTGAGAAATTGTTGAGAATATATTGGAGGTTGATTGAGAATAAGGTGATGATATTATTGGGAGTGTTTTTAACAGGTTCTGAAGAACTGTTTTTCCAATTTATAGCCGGCACTCTGCCGGATTTTCTATAAAATTTGCGAAAAAATTTAGTTTTATCAAAAATTATAAATAAATGAATTAAAAAGGATTAATTGAAATTGAAACATGAATTGGTGTTCCGACACACTGAGTGGCATAACTTGCTCGGCTACACTGTAGACGGGTAAGGGGTGTCACAACAAATATACCAGAATAGAGTTTTATTACTAGAACTGAGTTTGAAAATCCTAATTCGGGATTTAAAACTCTATAATTAGAATATCAAAAAAAATCATGGTTACAAGGTAGTGAGAGTTAAAGACTCCATTATCTTAGCACGAATTATAGTACATCAAGAATTGTTATGAGATTAGAGATTTTAGTATGGTCAAAATTTAAAAATAACACCTATAGGGCTAAGTCATCCAGTCTCCGATATGGGGTTTATAGTTGTTTTGATATTGCAATGGATCTTCTACTCAAAGTTTAGTAAGGAACAGTATTCTATTTGTGTAGCAGTAAGACACAAAATATAATTTTGTTCCCCTAGAAGAGACAGGATGCTATGGATGACAATTATAACTTATAAAACAGTTAAGAAATGATATTCTACAGATAACAGTAATTAGATAGGAACTAGTTGGCCAGGTATTCTTTATGAAGAGCACAATTTTATTGTGCGGATCATAAGGATTAGATTAGAATTAAAGCTAAACTTTTGAATAGCATGGGAAACAGGAGAGTCCGATAGACTCCCTTCTTAAGATTACAAAATTGTTTATGGTTGAAAAAAAAAAAAGGTTAATGATCGCAAACCAGCGGAAAATAAGCTATAGAATATCGGTAGATAAAAGAAAATATAGAAGTAAAAATTAGAATAGATGGTGCGAATGTAATAAAGAAATGTTATGAATATTAGTTAAAGTGTTGAATAGAATGGTCAGAGGACCAAATCAAAGTAATATTGAAGTATAGTGGATTTATTAGAGACGATAAGTGGTGCTAAATTACGACTCGACAATCAAGTTAAGGAAGAAGATTAGATTAAGAAATAAAAACATTTATGGAGGACTAAACTGAAATTTTGGCCAGCATGGTGGGGAGAGTGATTTACATGGTTTGATGGATTTGGATGGGTATATGAACCTCAATTAGTTAAATGATTATGGTTAAAGGCATTGAATTGGTTAAATGCAACAATTAGTGTGGTTAGGGTTTGACACCAAGGGTTTAGAGGCAAAATTTTGGAGAAATGGTGAAGTGATGTATTTGATCTACTTTGAAGTGAAAAATGGTCAATGGTGACCAAAAGAAGTGTGTTGAAAACATTGGAGCTGAGATCAAATTCGGATTGAGTGTGGTCATGCTGCTGGCAGCATGACCAAGGTCCCTTTAAGGGACCAAAAATGAAAATTTACAAGTCTAATTGGTATGAGACTAATTGGGAATGAAAATAGACACTAAATGACACAATTTTCATTTAGGAAGCATGCTCAAATAGTGACCAAAACCTAGTGAACAAATTGACCAAACTTGGAAAATCTCAGTCTACCCTGTACAAACTGACCAAATGAACAGTGTTTATTCATTTGGTCATAACTTGAGCTAGGCAGGTCTAAATGACCTGAAATTTTATCAGTAGATGAGATATAGACCTAAAACTTTCATGAAGAACACAAACTCAAATTATGCCATTAACCAAGTCATTTGGCCACCCAAAGTTGGTGACCTAAAACTGCCAGAACCAAAATTTGCTCAGAAATCTGGGTTAAATCCAATTCGGCAGCTATGGTTCAAATAGCTATAACATGAGTTACGAAACTCCAATTGGAGTGATTCAAAAAGGAGAGTAAACTTAAGACAACAGGGAACATTTTCTATGAATGAAGTTTTGCCAAATTCTAACAGAAAAATGACCAATAGAACAGTGTAACTTAAGACACCAAAATTAAAAATTTGCCAAATTGCCTAAAGGACTTAGAATTTGAGTAAACCACCAAAACCAACAAATTTAGTGACCAAAATGTGGTATGTGGGTGAAGTTGGAGTTCCCATACCTATTAAGTCTTAGAAAGTCAACAAATTGACTTGAATAGTGTTGTGAATAGTAATCCCGAAACACAAATTTTAAAGAATGTCAAGTTTAGCATATTAAAGCTAGGTATAAATGAATTTGAATTTATTTTTGGATTAATGATGAGTTATGATACTGAAACACTATGAAACTGTGAGTTTCAGTGAAAAAGAATGCAGGAAGAAACCCCAGGAATCGAGTCAAGGCCAAGAGGCGACTCTTTTAAGGTTTGTGCACAACTAACTATTTTGTTACTTTTCATTTCTAAATTGATTTGAACAAGTTATTTTATGATTTATAATTTTGTTGTATTGAGGATTTTAATTTGTTGAATGAATTTGTATAAATTAAATGTAAATTTTCTTATGCATTTAAGGATTTATTGCATGGTTTTGAGGATTGTAAGTTTTAAGTTTGATGTGTTGCCAACCTTGAGCATGAATTTATGATGATTAAATATGTTGATTTGTAAACACTTTGTGATTAGAAATTGTTTGGAATATGATTTGAAACCACAGTTGACATGGCAAAATTTGTTGTGAATTCTCATTAGCTTGTTTAGTGAGATATCTCCTCCACTAGATGGGACGAGTATCTTCCTCTCTGGCTTGCCAGTTGGGGAAGAATTTGAATGAGTACTCATATATACTAGCTAGTCTTTGTTTCTCCCTTTTAGCCTCAGTTATTGGGAGAATGTGAAATGTCGTGGTATACAACACGACATCTATTTGAATTTTGGGTCATGGGTTCAACTGTGTGAATTGTTGGCAACGCCCTTTAAATTATACATAATTTGATAAATTGTGATTGAAATGAATAATTTGTTAGTGATTCAAAATATTTTTGTATTGTTTCGAATTTAAAAGAAATGTAAATAAATAGTTATTAATTGATCAAAATGTTATCAAATGAAAAATTTGCATGAATGAAAATAATGATTTTTGAATGTCATGAATTTTGAAGAATTTAGAAATTTTAAATTTTTATTCATTATGAATTGTTAAGAATAATTTGTATTAAGTTTTAAATTATTAGTTTGTGCACCACTGAGTTCACCACTCAGCGATAGCTTTGTATGCTGTCGCAGGTGAAAGAAAATATAAAGCAGCTGAGCAAGATTACTAAAAGGCATAGTGAGACTATCTTCTGGTATATCATAGGTATACCTTTTTATATTAGCTTTTGATGTAATTCTGTAATTATATGTATGAAATTTACTTTAAGCAGTTGTATCAACTCTTTTGTAATATATATATTTATATTGTAATCAAATACAAATTATTGTAATATTATTTTGAGATTTTATATATTTATAAAGTTTGCACTACTAAATTTTTAATACTCCCATGAATGTAAATATTCATTTTGTTATCTTAATGAGATATTTTAATGTTTGATTTAATTTAAACTATTTATTGAATTGCTTGTATTAATTTGTGAAATGAGGATGGTTTGAATTTTGAGACTTGAGAAATTGGTTGAGATTGATTGTGAAATTTGAAGAAGTTGTTGAGAAAAATATTGGGAGTGTCTTTATTTTCAGGTTTTGAAGAACCGTTTTCTTAAAATACAGACGGCACTCTGCCTAAATTTTTGTAAAAATTGCGGAGATTTTTTAATATCTGAGAAAATTTTATCCACCAATTTAAAAATAAACGAAAATTGTTTCAAAATCCCTTGTAGTATATTTAATGGGTTATCGGTAGGCGAAGTACGGTAATTCATTAGGTGTACTACGGGAGCATGTTACATCTTACGAGGGGTAGGGTGTGACATTACCGGACTACAAAGGCTCGCCCGAAGGAAGGATGATGAGTTCTGGTTCTTTCAGGCTAAGCCTAACTGTTCTCTCTTTACCGATCTCCCTTCTTCATTGAAGAATTGGAAGAACCGGTTCTTCATTTTGAGGAGCAAAATTCGAAACGGCTTTGAGGGTATCCCACGGAGTTAGCAACACCTGGTCGCTCCGATCCTAAAAAAGATCGCTTTAAATAAGGACGAAGGCGCCGTGGTGAAAGAGTTAAAGTCTTAGGTGTCCACTCAGAAATTCTCTTACTTAGACGCGGTGATGGCCGAACTGAAGTATTGGATGATGCGGCTGATCACTGACGAAGAATACGAGCTTCAGCTCTCTGACCTTGGCCCTGGTACTACCCATATCTCTGGTCTCTGAATCTTAGTGAACTCACTGACTTCTTCTTTGTGCAGGTATGGCGGGCAGCGATGCTTCCAAGGAGAGCAGTAAGTGAAAGAAGGAGGTCTCCAGAAAAGTAAGAGTGATGAAGGGGGCCACCATTGCTAATGCTTAGACCCCTCGTCGTGAATCAGTAGAGGTGCCGAGCTCTCCTCCCCGATCTCAGGAGCAATTGATCCCTGAGGTAGAGGTCATCGCTCCTGCTCCTCAGCAAATCAAGCTTCCACCTCCCCCTCTTCCTCTGATCTCTTCTAATGTAGAAAGGGAGTCTTCCGGTCCTATAGTCAGGACACTTTCCCAGGGCGCTTAACTTCTGATCCAATCGTTGGAAAGGAACCGCTCTATAAGGGGGAATCTCGGCCTGGCCAAAGTCATGGGAGCTTTCATCTGCTTCCAAGAAGATCGGAACCGATTGGCAGAGGAGAGCATGGATGATATTTTAGCTCAGACAATGAGCTTGGGCTTAGAGGCCATTGCAAATCAGCATGTACTCAGAGAGAAAGCCCATGCCTTAAAGAAGGAGATCCTTAAGGCGGTCTAAGACGCCTCAGCTGCACAAGCTCAGCTTTCCTCTGCTAACGACTACATCGCCAGAATGGAAGAGCGGATGAAGCATTATGAGGAGAGGATAGTGGAGGTGGAATGAGAACTTGAAGATTCCCGAGCTGGTCGGTCTGCCGATCGCACTCGTTATGCTGAAGACCTTCGGGCGAAGGAGGAAGAGCTCAGAGCCAAGGATGAGGAACTTCAAGCTAAAAAAGAGGAGAGCACTACGAAGGAGGCAGGGGCTTATGTGAATGCCCATAATGACCTTCTGGCAGAGCTGAGGAAGCGGTATCCTGAAGAGGACTTCTCCTGGATGAACGAGCTCGCCCTAGAGGCCGAAGATGAGAGCGACGAGGATCCAGAGAGAGAGAGAGAGAATGAGAGAAATGATGATGTACTTAGAGAATAGGCTGGGGGAGACCCTCCAGCCGAATGACTTGTAAATTTTTATTTTGAAATGAAGTGAAGTTCTCTCTTTTTGTTTAATTTCTTGATGAGATCGGAAAGTGTCCCATTTGTATGAGTACTTGATTGTTTGAACGTATTAGAACATCAAACTTAAAAGCAACTATTAACCTAAGTATAAGAGGTCGAAAAAACATTGTAAGCATGAGATCGGACTAAGCCATGATCAAACACTGGGTAGAACTTTAGAACATTAGAATTGGAAAGACTTGATTCGAATTCTTAAGATTGAAATCATCATTAAATCGGACAGAAACTTTAACTTTATTTTAAGGAATATCTGGGACAGACAAGTGAGGAACCCGATTCTAGCATTAGCTAAATGACTTTCCACAATATTTGTAAAGAGATATCGGGAGGCAAGGCTGAAGGGTACAGAGACCTGAAATTGGTTCGAACCCCTCTGATAAGAGATCGGAAAATAATTAACTAAGTGTGGGATCGGTTTATTGTTTGAAAAAGTCATTTGTGATCGAAGGACGTCGGCTGTGAGTCAATTTTAAAGTCCCTTGACCTCGGTGATCGGCTAAAATATGGTGTCGACAATTTTACTGTTCTTATGATTCAAACTTATCAAGTTTAATTTTAAATTATTATTTAATACTCTCTAATTAATATATTTTAAAAAAATATTTATTTCAATGGTGATACTAAATAAACCCTTACTGTATATAAGAAATTAATTATGAAATTAGCAGGTTTACACCGTCAGCATCATGTTGATTCAATTATAACATATAACAAAAACTTTTGCTTTTATTGGTCTCAAATTCTTCAAATTTATCATTCTCATCCAACAAGTCAATTAATGGGCCTACTAGACACTATTAGTAAAAATCATTCTCAACAAAACTATTCACCCCTTTACCATTGGGCTAATTACTTTATATTCATCAGATTTCAATATAATTACTACCGGATATCTTTATGATCTTAATTTTCAATTATGATCTTAATTTTCAATTATGATATTTTATAAACTATTGTTTTATAAATTAATTTATGTATAATAAAAATGAAATAATATTTGTTATTGGTAGTAAAAGGGAAAAATTTTTAAATTACTATTCAATTACAGATTTGACATTAATTTTCTTTTTTCAAACTTTATTACCATAAGATTTCATTCCCAATTACTATAGAATTTTTTCCTAATATCTTTTAAATGAAGCTTATGTGCATCACAAAATGATTACTAAACTTAAATATGGTCTATAATACTATTACAACTATATTGATTTTTATGCATAGTCCAATAATCAAGTGTTGATTTGTAATATCTCTCCTTTTCTCTCCGTTTTTTTTTTTCTCTTCCCTTTTCTTTTTAGTGAGTTTCATCCTATCATTTTATTTATTTATTTTTATTTTTTTAATAAACTCTTAGATTTTTGTCCATTTAGAACATATCAAAGTTTATCTTCTCATATCTATATTCATTAGAAACATATCTAAAATTGTCTCTCCAATATTGATATTGACTCTCCCTATTATCAGGATTATATTTCTTGGCTTGTTTTATTTGTTTCTTGCTGTATTTAATAGGCCCATTAACAATTCGAAATACTGCATGCATCGTTGATTTCTTTTGATTGGAGACTTTGTATCTTCGAATACGGATAATGATCTACTATCAATAGAGCCTAATAGTTTGTCTTTCTCTATTGGTATTTAGTGGATTAAACTCTTCTCTAAACTACAAAGGTAGCAAATTCTTTAAATGACAGTGTGCATAAAGTTTTTTTTATTGTTCAAAATGCAAAATAACCCATTAAGACATTACTTTGCCAGGGAAATTATAATTTCTAAGTAGAAAATTTTAATTGTTCATATTTACATTTTTTTTTTCTTCATATGAGAAAGTTATGTTATATTATTCCAAAATATATATATATATATATATATATATATATATATATATATATATATATATAAAGTAAAATAGTATTTTCAAAGAAATGCCACGTGGCATTTTATTTGAAAAACTTATTACGTATCACATTTCATTAATAGCTGTTTTTTATATTTTTTTATAATAATAATTATTTAATTCTTTTTTATTTCTCTTTTAATTATCAATATCATTTACAATTCCACCTTAACATTTATTATTTAAATTATTATTTTCTTTAAAATTTAATTTTTAAAAATTAAAACTTTTTATGATGTAATATTTAAAAATTATTTATATTATTTTTTTATAAATTTATTTATGCAACATTATTATTTATCACATGTCATCCTCCATAATAATAATAATAATAGTTTAAAATAAAAAATAATTTAACAACAACAACAACAATAATAATAATAATAATAATAATAATAATAATAATAAAATATCAGTGATGACCATTAATTTAAAGAAAATTGATCATTAATTTGTGATTTCATAATTAATTATTATATTATTTAATCAAGTTTAAATTATTTCATATTTTTAATAAATACTATTATTATATTATTTATTATTTTTATTATGAATCTTTGTCAAAAATTTTGAGAGACAAAAAGTGTAGTCTATATAAAAAAGTTATAAAAGTAAAATATAGAGATTTAACTTATTTATAATTAATATGCATTAATTTTTATGTTAATAATTTAATGTTATTTTTATTTCACTTTCTTAAGATTATTCAATTATTATTATTATTATTATTATGGCTAACCTATGGCCATCGAATTGAAATGGCCAAATAAATGAGCAATATTTTACTATTATAAAAATTAAATTTAAATTCTTTTGATACTGTTTTTCAATTAAATAATATTTAATTATAAAATTAAACTTTTATTTAAATAGTTTCCATTTGTTTGTCCATATGTAGTATCTCATATAGGACATTTGATATATATCAACCACTCTCATCTCACTAAGTATTTTCATTTCACTTAAGTGCTCTCAAATCTTTTTTTTATTTACTCTGTTTTTTTATTAATTTTTTCAAAGGTAATTAGTTATCATTCTCAAAATTTATTTATTTGAATATATTTGATTAATATTTATTTATTACTAATTTTTTATAAATTTCTTATTTAATATTTCTTAAACTTTTTAATATTTTATTTTATTATAATTATATATTAAATGCAATTATAACTAATATTTTGATTATCCATATTTTATTAGCATTAATTTTTAATAGAAATATTTTTAAATTTTAATTAAATATTTAAAATTTTTTGTATAAATTATCTCTCAACTATATTTTTATATAAAAGTAGAATTTAAAAAATAAAATGCAAAAATGATTACATTAAAAATTTAACTATAAGTAAAAATGATTAAAAAAAATAAAGTTACAATATTGAAATTAAGAAATTTGTCTTTTATGTATTTTTAACATTAATTATATTAATAAAAAATGATAATATTTTAAAATTTTAATTTTTATAAAATATATTTATCTTATATCATAAATTTATATAAAATAATAACTATTTTTGTGAAAAAAATTATTTTATAAAAAATATATCAGATTAATAAAAAAAATTTACACTTTATCAAAATTTAAAGATATAATATTTTTTAAAAATAATATAATAAAAATTTATTTTTAATTAATAATAATATTATATATTTTCATTATTATTAAAATTAAATAATTCAATTCATTATTAATAATTTAATATATATTTTTATTATATTAATAATAAAAAAATTATATTTATATATTTTTAAATAATATTATTTTCTTATTATTCTAATATATTTTTTGTAATTTAAAAAAAAATTAATTTATATAGATTATAAGATAAAATATAAAAATTTCGTGAAATCTAAATTATTTTTCAAATAAAATAATTTTATTACATTTTAATCGAAATAATCATACAAACTATTATTAATATAAGTATAAAAAGAATTAAATAGGTATTTTAATTAATTATATCATAAATTAATTAAAAATTTATTATTATAATAAATAAAAATTTATTAAATTAAATTAAATAAGAGAAAATTTTTAATTAAAAATTAATTTTATAATGATAATTTATTTTATTTAAAATATAATTAAAAATTAAATTAAAGAATAAAAATTATAAATTGTCCATGTATGAGCATTATGCTATTGTTATGGGATTTCTGATTGGAGCTTAGTGCAGATCAATCGCCTGCTAATCAATTCCTTTCGACTTATAGTAACTGACAATCATTACCTCTCCTGAGCTTGGCTTGTATTTGGCCTTGGGAATTTTTTACATTAACGAATATTATATTCGAAGAAGGAATGTTCAACCTGCAAATGAGAACTTCGTCTGTTTCTGCATTGGCCGGCAACATAGAAAGACAGAGAGACAAGATTGCTTGACGATTTCTCTTCTCGATTTGACGATGCAACCAAAACCCTTTTCTTCAATTATTGTTTATAATCATATTTATGCTAAATAACAATACCAACAAGTATGAATTGTCTTTTCTCTAATCCTGTCATGTGTTTTTAGTGCAAACAGTGTGTGGGGTTTGTCTTAAGTGAGATATGTGCTTCTTTCCTAACCCAAAACCAGTTTTCTTGAAAGCTTCTCTGTTTTGTATTAGCCTTACTTGATCTGAACAAGATCTGGATGCAATGGTTAAATCTCTCAGTTTGCATGGGACTAGTATCTGCATATTCATTATGATCATCACTGTTAAAATTGCAGTTTCTCAGCCTTCTCCAAGTGACTGCAGCCTTGATTTGCCGTCTTCATTACCTGGTTCTAACTCGAGTTGCATAGGGAGAGATTGGGGTGGGTTCCTATCAAAAAATTGTTGTGGATCATCATTTCATGCCTACCTCCGTGCTCTGAGTCTGAGGGCAAATCGAACAGGACTTATATACCTGAATGCCAGTGAGCAAAGGAGTTGTCTGGCCAAAATGGAGAAATCTGAACCAGATGTTTTCAGTTGTGGGATTGACAAGCTTACAAGTGGGAGTGGAGGCTGTTCTGATTTCTCTGTTGCTAATGTTACACATAGGTTAGGTAGAAACCTGAAAAGTTTAACCGACAATTGCAAATTTGAGGGTTCTGAAGAAGTGTTGGATCAATTCTGCAGTTCCTGTGTAAAGAGTTGGCAGGACATAAGAGAAAAGCATTCCATATCCACAACTGAAACTGATATCTGTAGATTTGCAGTGCTAGTATCACTAACAAGTACTAGGATCCATGATGAATCATATATCCATAGAATTTACAAATGCCTCGAGAATCAAAATAACAAAAATGGTAAGTAGCTTAGATGAAACTCAATTGTTATGATTTTCAATTTCACTTAAGATTTTTACATTGTAATTCTTTGTCAGATGTAGCAGAATCTGCAGAACCAGAAGGCAAAAAGATGTACAAAATTAGTACAGGTATTTTCTGTATCTGTCTTATGGTTTAAATATGGCAAATCTTTTTATGGTATCAATGAAAATACAACCGCCCACCACCCCTCCAACCTCCAAGGAATATCTGATCTTCTTTCTGACCATGGACAATTATTTACTTGGAAACAGGCATCTGGATCCTAACTGGGTGCTTTGTTGGGGCTGCGGTGATAATTACAACTTTTGCCACCAAGAAGTTGTCCAGAAGAAGTCATAAATCAAAAAATTCACCTAAAAAGAATGGTATGCCCTAAAAAATTTCAATCACACATTAACAATAATGATTTGTGCTCATTTGGTATGAAAATATTCTCATTCTGTAAATTCAATTGGCAGCATTTAAGAACCTGCAACTAAAGGAATCTCATTGTCCAAAATTTCCACTCAAGGAGGTATATTTGGCCACAAATAATCTAAGCGACAATAATCTCATTGGTGAAGGAACTGCAGGTGAGTTTCAAATGCAACATATGCTCAAGACCTTTGCTATCTTCCTTGAACAAAGCATATGCAGAAAATGTGCACAAACCATCATTATGAACCAGGGGAACCTAATAAAATACAAATGAATATAATTCATGATTATGTTATCTTGACATAGCATTCATTTTTTCAAGTGGGGTGTAATTAATCTTGCCTTTCGCGCCTGCTACCATTAAAGAATGTTCCACATCGATGATGAAGCAGGTAGTAAGTAATACTAGTAGAAAGTATCAATTTAATAAGCATTGTTAATGTGGCAGGAAAGGTGTATAAAGGAATATTATCAAATAATCAGCATGTTGCAATTAAGCACATCATCAATGATGGAAATGCAGAAACTGTTGTCAGGGAAGTCACCAGCTTATTGCACGTGACGCATCCAAACCTTGTTGCTTTGCTGGGATACTGTGTAAGAGAAGATGAATGTTTTCTTATATATGAGTTGTGTCCTAATGGAAATCTCTCCGAGTGGATTTTTGGTATTCCCTTCTGCATATCTTTTTGTACTTTAATTTCTGGTTTATTCATTCAGTTCTTATGAATGGAAAATTGATTTGCAATAGGGAAGGATAAGATCCTATCTTGGATTCAACGGCTTGAGATTGCAGTTGACAGTGCTCGAGGTCTTCAGTTTCTGCATACATACTCAGAAGGCTGCATTGTTCACCGTGATATCAAGGTCTGTCTCAAGAATCTATTTCTCATACTGTTTCATCACCATGCAATATCTACTACAGTTAAGAATGAGTAATTTTTAACTATTTTGAGAACATTTCTCTATAAGCTTTCTCATGTTCATCTGAAACTCTACAATTCCCGTCAACTATGTTTGGAGTGCTAGAACCACTTAACCTGCAGTAACTTTTGAAGATTGGATAGAACCTAGCTATTCGGACCTCATCTAGAAACTATGCAGCAATTATATCCTCTAGAAGTTGAGCAATAAATTGAGATAGGACTCCGACAATTTTACCCAGAATTTGAGGGCAGGTCTCTACTTTCTGACAGCTCCAAGCATTTTATTCTTTTGCAGCCAACAAACATTCTCCTAGGTCCAAATTTTGAAGCAAAGCTCTCAGACTTTGGATTGTCTAAGGTAATCAACCAGGGTGAGACCTATGCAAGCTCAGAAGTAAGAGGAACATTTGGTTATGTCGATCCTGAGTATCAAAATAACCGCCAAGTCAATTCTTCAGGAGATGTTTATAGCTTTGGAATAGTACTTCTACAGATCCTCTCAGGAAGGAAGGTTATTAATATGAATCTGAAGAAACCAATGCCATTGGATAAAATGGTGAGGAACATCATTCATCATTGTTTCTCCATTTTAGATTTATTTTTTAACAGTTCTTTTAATTTTGTTTCTGCTTCCCAGGCAAAATCCCTTACCAGAGGAGGCAGCATAATAGAATTTGCAGATCCTAAGCTGGATGGGGAATACTCAGCAGAAGCTTTTGTTCTTACATTTCACCTGGCACTGTCATGCACGTCACTTAAACAACAACGACCATCCATGGAGCGGGTTGTTGTAAAATTAGAAGAAGCCCTTGATGTATCTACAAGGGCAAAAGCCTCTACTCCTGAAACCACACCTAACCGGCTTTCATTTTCATAGTGGAAAATTTTGTTAACTGGTACATAATTATAAGAATGCTTTATAAAAACGTTCAAGGAGTTAATCTATTGCAATAAACAATGTTTGTGTCAACAAAAGCCTAAAACATATTACTCTTTTTTTTTTTGGATAGTCCCATAACTGTAGTTGATTCAAAAATTCATGCTTCCTTGAATAATCTGCTTGAATGCATTACTATGGCTTCAGAGCACAGGGCTTCCAAAATTGTGCTCAGATCTCATACTTAAAAATGGATTATTAAAAACTTAGGCTTGCAGAATTGAAGTTAGTGTTCTGTCCTAGAGATGCTGAAAGACATTACCAGACATACTTGGTTTTGGAATCAAATGCACTCACATGATAGATGTGAAGAGACATACACCAAATCATTAAAACAGGATCAGCAAATTAAGAAAATGCACTGTGGTAATTAACCATAATGAAATGAACAAATCAACGACCTGAAAAGGAAGAAGAACTTCCATAGAACACTTAAGCTGAAGACAAGATATTTTGTTTTTTCAAGCATAGATATTCACAATACTAGGTTGCTTTTATTAACTAAAATGTTAAGCTTTATCAAATGGATGTTCATCTTTGACAATTGTCAAAATGGAAAGCTAGAAGTAGGAAGAGATTACAGCCATGCTGGGTTTTTCAAAGGAGTGACAACAGCCTTAATCTGCAAGTAGTTGCTAAGGCTGTAAATACCCTTTTCTCTGCCCTGGCCACTCATCTTATATCCACCAAAAGGAATTGCAGCATCAAAAACATCATAGCAGTTAATCCATACTGATCCAACTCGTAATGCACGACTTAAGAAGTTGGCAGTGGCTAAGTTCTGAGTGAAAACTCCAGCTGCCAATCCATA
Source organism: Hevea brasiliensis (assembly GCF_030052815.1). Classification (NCBI taxonomy): domain Eukaryota; kingdom Viridiplantae; phylum Streptophyta; class Magnoliopsida; order Malpighiales; family Euphorbiaceae; genus Hevea; species Hevea brasiliensis. Next base: position 34,926,367 of record NC_079510.1, on the reverse strand, counting down.
TTGAGTAGCATTTGCCCTTCTAACGACTTCGTCAAGATCCCTATCACACGAATTAACCATTAATCTAGAATGGTTAAAAGGAAAAACACCTCCCATAATTTAAAAGCAAGGTCAGAGTATAATGAAGGTTTCGGGGGATTTTCCAATTATATGTTATGACTTTTGAGGTAGCCCCCTTCTATGTTTGCCTTACATTTCAACAAAATAATAGCATGAGCATATGAAATCCAGAACCAAAGGATCTGCTAAAACCATACCAGTAACTTATGAACCAAATTAATAAAATTAAAAGCATACAATACAAATATAAAAACATCCAAAGTTCCAGATACATTAGAATATTAGCTCTATGATTTATAGCTTACTTGTATTTTAAGATGGTCTGTACTGGGCCAAAGATCTCATCCTGTGCTATCAACATGTTATCCTGATTACCAAGGCTCAAATTCATATTAGTTGTATTGTTTTGTTATCAATTGCTGCAACAATAGGGGTAGAAACAGTACCTTAACGTTTGAAAAAATAGTTGGCTGAATATAATAGCCCTTAGAGCCACATCTATCACCTCCAATTTCAAGTGTAGCACCACTTTCAACACCAGACCTTATGTACTTAAGGATCTTCTGAAATTGTTTCTCATCAATCTAAGTTAATGGCAGAAACCACAGAAAACAGTACCAGTATCATTATCTCAGACATGATCTATTACTAAGCAGTAAGCACTTATCAGCACATATGTTAGGACATGATTGTCCAATGCAATAACCAAGAGTAATTTTTAGAGGAAAAAAAATAGATGGCAAGTGGAAATCATAAAATTAATTAGTTATGAGAAATAAGAACTTGTTAATTCTTTTTTCCTTTTAACAGATTTTTCTTTTGGCCTTAAACTGGATATGCTGGTGTTTGTTATGGTTGGGTAGGGGAGTCATGGGTTTATGTGTTATGGTTGGCTACCTGAGGACCTTGTTGAACCCCCTTCTGAAATGGATCTCCAACTACACGTTTTGAAGCACAAGCCTTTGCTTTCTCTACAAATTCATCATACACGCGTTCATGTACCAATGTCCGAGACCCAGCACAACAACACTGACCCTGCAATAAGGAAGTCAAGGTATAACTATTTATACCAAGTTACAGAAGAATATTGTTTAGAATTCCCTGCTATTAATTCTATAGTTTTCAATGCACAAAACCTGGTTAAAGAACAAAGCAAAATGTGCAAGCTCTGCAGCTTGATCAATGTCAGCATCCTCGCACACGATAAAAGGAGATTTTCCTCCAAGCTCTAAAGTCACTGACTTGAGATTACTCTTTGCAGCCATTTCAAGTATTCTCTGACCGGTCTCAGTTGATCCTGTGAATGCAATCTGTGAAGAGAGTAAAAGCTTGTCATCGTGCAGACATCGTTCCTCCTATGCAGGTAATGGGAGGGAATAGCTAAAAGCAGTCTTATTTTTCAGCAATTGTGCATAAAGGGATTGCATGGAAGACTCAGACATGCACAATTTGAATTTTAAATGCATGCCGACCTTTGACTTTGAGGGTGAATGCTAATTATGTTCCAAATATTTAAGAAAGAGCTTTAATAAACTCAGAGATCCTTTTCTTGATTCATAAAAATAATTCACTGCTTGTAAATTACCTTGTCAACATCCATATGACTACAGAGAGGTGCACCAGCAGAAGCACCAAAGCCAGAGACCACATTTAGAACACCTGGAGGAAGCCCAGCCTGTAGTATAAAATAAATTTAATTAGTGATTGACAAGCCTAGAAAAATGTCAGAGACTGAGTATAAATAAGTATGAGAGAACAATATAGGATATGCTCTGGTGTCACACGCTTATGATAAGGCATATTTTAATTTTGAAAATTATAGCATGGAGCATATTTATATGGACCTCATACAACAGGCTTGTCACATAAAGAGCAGACAATGGCGTTTGCTCTGCTGTCTTCAGAACAACTGTATTAGCGCACGCTAATGCAGGGCCAATCTTCCAACCATACATTACAAGAGGAAAATTCCACGGAATGATCTGTCCTGCAACACCAACAGGTTCGTGCAATGTTTGCACATGGTACGATCCATCAGCTGGAAGTGTGAGACCGTGAATCTTGTCAGCCCAACCTGGAGTACTTCAGAGAAGCATTAGAATGCTAAACACTTCTAAAAATGGGTATTATAAACACATATAAGCATATAAGAGGTTCATTTTCTTTCACCTACCAGCATAATATCGGATGAGACGTACCAACATTGGTACTTCAACATTTGCAACCTGGTCATAAGGCTTTCCACTATCCCAAGTTTCAAGTGCTGAAACTTTGTCCATGTTCTTTTCAACCAAATCAGCAAATCGCAACAGGATGCATGATCGTTCCTGAATATGTTTAAAAGCTATCAGCCAAAAGGTTCTATATAAAATATGTCCCTAACATTCAGTATCTAGTACCCTATAGATACAGTGAAATGCTAAAGGCAGGAATAGTCAATCTGTCTCATTCTTACATAAGGGGTCATTCTTGGCCATGGTCCTTCATCAAATGCTTTGCGAGCAGCTGAGACTGCTCGGTTTATATCTTCAGCATCACCTTCAGCAACCTGGGCTATTACATTTCCTGTCCTAGGATCCAATGTTGGGAATGTTTTTCCTAAATACAAAGAACTTTTCCAAATTAGTTTCATGTCTTGATTTTGACTACAACATCCAAGAAATGAAAATCAATATTTTCATCAGGATGCTCAATAAACTCATTAACAACTACAATATTTATAATCAAAATATACAATGATATATGGGAGACCAACCTGATGCTGCATCAACGAATTTTCCATCGATTAGAAGTTGATTGTGTTCTATCTTAACAGAAGGATTGATGGGTTTCTCAATTGAAGCAAATGTAGTAAACCTACTGATGCCTCTTCCCCACATAGAACATAGGCCTGAAAATTAATGTTAACCCATTTTCTCAGTGAATATTCCATCTGAGATACTAAAACTTTTAACCAAACCAAACCAAAATAGGCTATAGAATATACACTTGTCTCTTGGTTCCATAAATGGTATATAGTCCAACAATTAAAGTCATTTTACATCAACATTTCAATAGGCCAAATACAAATTCACCAGGAATATGTTGATAGTAAATTAGGATTCAATTTTCCTTTACTAGAGGGATAGAGATCAAACATTTTTATGAAATAACATTGCATGTAAGAAAATCCCATGGAAGCATGATCAAAGAGGTTCTAGTTACATGATGGCAAATTGTCAATGGCATTCATAAGCATCCACATATTGAAACAACGCACAAACACACGGAGACATGAGAGGAGG